>NC_086114.1:13380000-13635000 GCF_963921235.1 Mobula hypostoma
ATAAAACGAGTCCTATATCGACATAACCTGAAAGGCTGCTCAGCAAGGAAGAAGCCACTGCTCCAAACCCGCCTTAAAAAAGCCAGACTACAGTTTGCAAGTGCACATGGGGACAAAGATCTTACTTTTTGGAGAAATGTCCTCTGGTCTGATGAAACAAAAATTGACCTGTTTGGCATAATGACCATCGTTATGTTTGGAGGGAAAAGAGTGAGGCTTGCAAGCCGAAGAACACCATCCCAACTATGAAGCATGGGGGTGGCAGCGTCATGTTGTGGGGGGTGCTTTACTGCAGGAGGGACTGGTGCACTTCACAAAATAGATGGCATCATGAGGAACAAAAATTATGTAGATATATTGAAGCAACATCTTAAGACATCAGCCAGGAAGTTTAAGCTCGGTCGCAAATGGGTCTTCCAAATGGACAATGACCCCAAGCATACTTCCAAAGTTGTGGCAAAATTGCTTAAGGGCAACAAAGTCAAGGTATTGGAGTGGCCATCACAAAGCCCTGACCTCAATTCGATAGAAAATTTGTGGGCAGAACTGAAAAGCTTGTGCGAGCAAGGAGGTCTACAAACCTGACTCAGTTACACCAGTTCTGTCTGGAGGAATGGAACAAAATTCCAGCAATTTGTTGTGAGAAACTTGTGGAAGGCTACCCAAAACGTTTGACCCAAGTTAAATAATTTAAAGGCAATGTTACCAAATACTAACAAAGTGTATGTAAAGAGGCTAGTCTGATGTGATGACATAATGATGTGAAGTTTTTTTTTTACTGCGCTTTATGTTCTGTGATTGGTTGACAATAAAGGAGTTGTTATGGTTTCCCTTAAACGTAAAATGCCTGAGCCATTTTATTTATGAAAATCTGCAATAGGTCAGGCAGCACTGATGGAAAGGAATAAACAGGTGACATTTTGGACCGAGACCCTTCATGAGGATTTGCTGAACTCCTGTGAGTTTCCAGCAATCTCTTGAGTCCAGTTCTCGAATTTCTTTTAATTGCTTCAGATCTCATTAACCCTTTGCAGCCAAGGGCAAACTGGCACAGAATGATAAAAAGGAGAGAATGCAAGCCTGTGTGATGCAGTAATATTTCCTTTACACACTAATACGTGATTCCACACACTCACTAATTCAGAAACAGCTTCTTCCCCTCTGCCATCTGGTTTCTAAATGGACACTGAACCCATGAACACTACCTCTCTACTTTTTTTTTATTATTTCTGTTTTTGCACTACTATTAATTTAACTATTTAATATATACTTACTGTAATTCGGTTTTTTTCTATATTATGTATTGCATTGTACTGCTGCTGCTAGTTAACAAATTTCACGATGCATGCCAGTGATATCAAACCTGATTCTGATTCTAATATGGGGTGTTTTTGAATATGTGACAGCTCTTGCACAGTGAGGGTTATGTCATATTAATCAACCGCTGCATTAAAACAGTTCCTCTGCTGCTGGTGTGAAATTTTGTTTCATCTCAGTGTGTCCTCCTCTACATTGGTGCGACCCAGTACTTGAACTTTGTCCAGCATGGCTATCTGGAGCTCTCGATTATCAGCCATTTTAACCCCCCTCCCTATTTCCACACCGAGGTGTCTGCCCTCGGACTCCTGTAGTATCAGGTTGAGGCCATTTGCACACCAGAGGAACACCAACTGATATTCTTCCGGCATAGTCTACAACCCAGCAGCTTGAACATTGAAGGCAGGCAGTCCAAGTGCAGACAGCCCACTCCCCCTTCGGACCCTTTCTCGCTTATCAGACTCCATCACCCACAGCCCTTTGTCACCTCCACCTATCACCTTCCAGCTACTGTCACTATTTCCCCTCTTCCCTTCTCCATCTGCCAATCAAATCAAATGAAGTTTAATTATCATTCAACCGTACATGGATACAGCTGAACAAGATAATGTTCCTCAGGGGTCAAGGTGAAAAACATACACATCGCATTCAAAATAGCGAGCAAAGCACCCCTCCTTTCTAGGCCGACTCAGGGTCAAAGAGCAGTACAGCATGGATACATGCTGACCACATTGTCCACCCAGCTAATTCCACTTTCCTGTGTTTGGCCTATATCCTTCCAAGCACCCCTCTCCCCCCCGCAGCCCCACGGATGTACCGATCCCAGTCCAAGCACGAAAAGTCGACACATGCTGGAAATCCAGAGCAACATGTGAAAAATGCTGGAGGAACTCAGCGGGTCAGGCAGCATCGATGGAAATGAATACATTTCGGGCTGAGTCTCTTCTTCAGGACGGAGAAGGAAGCGGGAAGATGCCAGAATAAAAAGGTGGGGGGAGGGGAAGGAGGTTAGCTGGAAGGTGATAGGTCAAGCCAGGTGGGTGGGAAAGCTCAAGGGCTGGAGAAGAAAGAATCTGCAAAGAGAGGAGAATGGACCATAGGAGAAAGGGAAGGAGGAGGGGACCCAGGGAGAAGAAATAGGCAGGTGAGGAGAAGTGATAGGTCAGAGTGGAGAACAGAGGGGTGGGGGGGGGTGAATTTTGTTCACTGGAAGGAGAAATCGGTATTCATGTCATCAGGGTGGAGGGTACCCAGACAAAATACAACGTATTGCTCCTCCACCCTGATGGTGGCCTTATCTTGGCACAAGAGGCGGCCATGGACTGACACGCCCGAATAGTAATAGGAATCAGAATTAAAATGTTTGGCCATTGGGAAGTCCCACTTGTGGCAGATTGTGTGGAGGCTCTCGACGAATTGGTCCCTCAATTTACAATGGGTCTCACCAATACCTACCCATGTATTCCTTAATTGATAATATTGTACCTTCTCAATTACTTCCACAGATAGCTTATTTCATGCACTCATCACCCTGTGCCTGAAAAAGTTGTCCCTCAGTTTCCATTTAAATTATTCTGCTCTCACCCTAACCCTATGCCTCCTGGTTTTGGACTCCCTGACCCTGGGGAAAAGACTCTTACCATCCACCTTATCTATGTCTCTCATAATTGTAAACATTTCTGTGACATCATCCCACTTTGTCCAACATTCCAAGGAATAAAGATCTAGCCTGGCCAACCTCTCCCTATATCTCAGGTCCTCTAGTGCTGGCAACATCTTCGAAAATCTTTTCTGCAGTCTCTCTAGTTTAACCATATCCTTCCTGTAACAGGGCAATAAAATTGTACACCGTCTTCCAAGTGTGGTCTCACCAACAATTTATACAATTGCAACATAGTGTTACAGCTCCTATTTTCAAACACCTTTTTCACCAATCCTATCTACCTGTGACACCACTCTCAATGAACTGTACACCTGTACTCCTAAGTCCCTCTGTGTCCTATTCCCTAGTCCCTTAATATTCATAGTATAAATCCTACTTTACAAAATCCTTCAGCTCACATTTATCAGTATTGAAAATCCATTTGACAGTCCTTGGCCCAATTCCCTATCTGAGCAAGATCCCATATTGATAACCTTCTTCATTATCAACTGTCTTCACTAATTTCGTGTAACTTGCAAACTTACTGATTAAGCCTTGTGCATTTGTTCCAAATCAATTCTATAAATAACAAACAGTGAATAACAGGGGGTCCCAACACTGACCCCTGTGGCATACCAGCCTCCATTCTGAGAAGCAATCTTCGACTACCTGCGGCTGTTTCCTACCTCTGAGTTAAAGTCAATTCCAACTAACTAACTCTCCCTGAGACAGAACCCAGTAATCACTAGGGAGAAATATTTGTTAAAAGTTCCACCTACCTTCTGTAGCCCCAGACATAGGCAGCCCTGAGGCAGGGGTTCCCAACCTGGAATCCATAGACTCCTCGGTTAATGATAAGGGTCCATAGCATAAAAAAGGTTGGATGTTTGTACTCTCTCCCCACTATCATTTTACTCTTAATATTGCTATAGAACTTGTTGGGGTCTTCCTATACTTTACCTTGCATATCCATCTCTTTGCTCTCTTAATTTCCCTCTTAAGAGTATAATTAATCTTTTTACAGTCATGAATGGATCCTCTCCATGTCCATCCTTTAAACTCTAACTTCATTAACTTTTTTATTTACTGTATGTATACCACAGCAAATTCCTAATAGACGTAAATGTATGTAATGAATAAGGTTGATTGTGAGATTTATCCTTGACGTGGTTTATTGATTGGTCGTCTGTCATATCCGGCGATGACAGATGAAACTCATGGGAGAGTTTTTAAAGTGTAAAAGCCATCGCATGAGGCAGTTCCACTCTCTCGACCTTGAAGATCTGGGTCCTGTGGTTTCCTTGTTTGCACTGGATGACCATGACTATTTCTGTGCCTTGACATGCCCTTTGCTTTCTTTGAAGTTTTGTAGAACTGCCTTTTTGTTGGATCTCATCTGCCCAGTCCGCTGGAAATGACTTTGCATACTGAGACAGGGATGCCCCTATCTCACTGGGGTATGAAATCTGCTGGCTACCCTCATCTGCTTTGGTTGTTTATCAAGTAGCTGTTTACATGAGACAGTGACCACACCCCATTAGGTGGGCTTCACGGTGTATTTGTCTGTCATGTGAGCAGTTTTGGGCCCCTTATCTAAGAAAGGATGTGCTGATATTGGAGAGGGTTCAAAGGAGGTTCATGAGAATAATTCCAGGATTGAAAGGCTAGCCGTATGAGGAGCATTTGATGGCTCTGGGCTTGTACTCACTGGAATTCAGAAGAATGAGGGTTGACCTCATTGAAACCTATTGAATGTTGAAGGACCTCAATAGAGTAGATAGGGAGAGGATGTTTCCTATGGTGAGGAAGTCTAAGACCAGTGGACACAGCGTCAGAATAGAGAGGTGTCCTTTTAGAACAGAAGTGAGGAGGAATTTCTTAGCCAGAAAGGAATGAATCTGTGGAGTTTGTTGCAACAGGCCAAGTCATTGGGTGTATTTAAGGAAGAAGTTGATAGATTCTTGATTAGACAGGGCATGAAGGAATATGGGGAGAAGGCAGGAGATTGGGGCTGAGAGGGACAATGCATCAGCCGTGATGAAATTGCAGAGTAGACTCGATGGGACAAATGGCCTAATTCTGTTTCTTATGGTCTTATTGTCTTGTTGTGACTGAATGCATTTAAGGTCCAATGTAGATGCAGATCTGCTGGTCATTCTTGTGAAAATTTGAACTTACTATCAAAATCGTCTAAAACTCTGTTGCCTGTGTCCTAACTCACACCCATCATACCACTTTACCACTGTATTTACTCATCCATATGGTTTCTATGTCTGGAAATGCCTTCACTATAATATTGTGTTCAAATCCTTCCATGACCATAAGGTAGAAGAGCAGTAGGCCATTCCATATGTCGCATCGAATCCACTCAATCATGGCTGACTCTTTTCAATCCCATTCTCTTGCCTCCTCCCTGTTACACTTAACCCCATTATCGATCAAGAATTTACCAATCTCTGCCTTAACTGCACCCAGTAACTTGACCTTCAGAGCCTCAGTGGCAAGGAATTCCACAGATTCATCATCCTTTGGCTGAAGAAATCCTTCCTCTTCTCAGTTCTAAAAAGTCGTCTCTTTATTGTGAGGCTGCGCTGTCAGATCCTAGACTGTTCTACTAATGGAAGTATTCTCTCTGCATCCCCTCTGACCTTGGCGCTCGCTGTCTCCTCCCACAATCCTCAGCACTGTCTGTGTAGTCTTCTCCCATAATCTTCAGAGGCCACTTGTTCAACGCTGATTATATACACTTCACAACTGCTGACCTCCAACTAGGCAAGACTCCAAGCTCAAAACATTGACCCTCCCCCCTCATAAAACCCCTCCAGCTCCTTTCCTTTAAGATGCTCATTAAAAGCTTTCTCTTTCACCAAGTTTTTGGTCATCTCCCCTAAAACTTCCTGAGGGGCCAGGGGCCAGCTTTGCATCTTCTCTGATAACATTGGTGCACCTTGACAATATTTTCCACACATTAAAGGCACTTTAAAAATGCAAGTTTATGTGTTAAATATCCTGTATGTACCTAATCTGTGAATCACAACCATTTTGATAAATTAACTTTGGCTGTTGCCTTGTTCCCAGCAGCCTTGGATCCTTAGATTGCCTACCCCTCTTCCCCATGGGGAATATTTCCCAATCTTTCAGGCTGAAGATTTGGAATATTTTCTGATGTTCCAGTTGCTATGGTGTCAGGGGCTGTTAGTAGCTTTTTAACTGCGCCGGGAGACTCCTGCCTGCAGAAACCAGAGCACATGAGAGAGACAGTGAATCTCTAAAGGACGTTGATGGACAGGAGGTGACTTGCGCTGTGTGTCTCCGACACAATTAGTTAATCCCTCAGGATTTCCTCCTCTGCAGTTTTAATAAATCCTTCAGTGGAAGAAGCATCTTATCTCTTCAAGCTCAAGGTCTTAGTTTCATAATTCCAACAATCTGTTTGTACTTTACAGAAAATACATTGTTATTTCTTTCTGCACAATTCAGATTGGCAGATGAACATTTTTAATAAAAAAGCAGCTTCATCTTACCTTATGATAAATCACTGCAAGTCAATATTGTAGATAATAGAAAGAATGTGTTATTATAGTTAATGTCGTTTCAGCCATTCCCAACCCCATGTTTCAATTAAATTGAAGGATATTAGATGTGAATTAATTTTTATTAGAACCCATGTCTTTTGGGATCTACCTCATATTTTCACTGACAAAACTTTTACCAGTGAAGCGATACATGGGATTTGAGACTTTGGTTGTTACCATGCATTGAGTGATGATATTTCACATTTAAAGAAAGGGATTTAGTGAATTTATCTTACATCTCCTTCTTGAAGTTAGTCAGTGAGATATCCAAATGATCAACTGATTTACCCAGTGAGTAAGTGAATTGAGAACAAACAGCAGCAAATAATCTGCTACAGGGATTCAGCATTGAGCAGCATCTGTGGGGGAGGGGGAGAGGAATTATTGTTGTTTGGGTCGAAACTGCATCAGAATCCAGATGCACGACTTAAACACCGGAATTCCCCCTCCACCCCAACAAGCACCACTCAACCCACTGAGTTCCTCCAACAGATTGCTTGATGCTCCAGCTCTTCACTTGTCATTGAGACCAAGCACGGCACAGCAGCCTAGCGGTTAGCATAACGCTATTACAGCACCAGAATCACCAGTTGGGGTTCACTTCCCTTCACTGTCTGTACAGAGTGCGTACGTTCTCCCTGTGACCGTGTGGGTTTCTTCTGGGTGCTCTAGATTTCTCCCACATTCCATTGACGTGTGGTTGGATTTAGTGAGTTGTGGGCATTCTATGCTGTTGCTGAAAGTGTGGTGACACCTGTGGGCTGTTCAGCACAGTCCTCATGGATTTGGATTTGATTCAAAAATGCATTTCACTAGATGTTTTGATATTTCAATATACATGTGACAAATAAAAGTTAATCATTAAAAACATAATTTATAAAGTGGGCGTTGTGTGATCAGACCCCACTACCTACTTTTCCAGCTTGGGGTCAAATTTTGCCTATTCAATTCTGGTGACATTTCTTGGATATTTTTTTAAGTTGAATACACTGCATAAACAGAAACTAATAAAACTACAACTGCAGGTCTTAAAATATTAATGAAGTTTTTCTTTCTTTCTTCTTATTATCTGTTTTTAATGTTTCACAGTTTGTCTTCTTTTGCACAATGGTCACTTGTTAATATTTGTGTGTAGTTTTTCATTGATTCTGTTGTATTGTGAATACCTACAAGTAAAAGAATCTCAGTGTAGTATTTTGTGACGTATATGTACTTTGATAATAAATATACTTTGAGCTTTGAAATTTAATTGAAAACACAAAAATGCTGGAAACATTCAATGGTTCAGAGTTATCTTGAATCAAGTCTACAGAGCAGCCAGTGCTCGTGGTCCATCTTGGTGCCAATGACATGGGTAGGATGGGTGATGAGGCCCTCCAAAGTGAGTCCAGGGAGTTAGGTGCTAAATTAAAGGACAGGACCGCCAGGTTTGTGATCTCAGGATTGCCATGTGCTCGTGAGGCCAGAAATAGAAAGATCATACATTTTAACATGTGGCTAGAAAAATGGTGCGGGATGGAGGTCCTCAGATTTTTGGATCATTGGCCCCTCTTCCAGGGAAAGTGGGTCCTGTGTAGAAGGGATGTTTGCACCCGAACTGGAGGGGGACTTGTATCCCAATGGGAAGGTTTGCTAGTGTGGCACAGATATTTTAAACTAGAGTTGAAGGAGGATGAGAACTGGAATGCCAGAACAGATAGTGGAGAGGTTCTGCAGAAAGGTGTTGCGATGCCTACATAGAAAGCCAGGAATCAAAAGGTTGAGCATGGTGGGGCTAATATTCTGAGCTGCGCATATTTCAATGCAAGAGGTATTGTAGGAAAGGCGGATGAGCTCAGGGCATGGATCAACACATGGAATGATGACATTGCGGCATCAGTGTGATGGTTACAGGAGGAGCAGGACTGACAGATCAATGTTCTGGTATTCTGTTGTTTTAGACATAATAGAGTGAGAGGGATTAAAGATGGACGGATGGCATTTCTATTCAGGAAGAATGTCACAGCAGTGGTGAGTCAGGAGAGTACAAAATTTGTATGTTCCTACCCGAATAAAAGGCAAAGATAACATATTTAGGGAAACTTGGTTTTCAAGACATATTGAAGCTCTGGTTAAGAAAAAGAATGACATGCATAACAGGTATAAGCAGGTAGGAACAAATGAGATACTTGTGGAGTACAATAAATGCAAGAGAATATTTAAGAAGAAAATCGGTAATTACTTGGAGATGGACAGAGAGTCTGTAGAAGTGAGGCAAAGCAGCAGTGAGCTCATGGATCCTATATAGATTATAGGTGTTTGCAGTTTTGAGGCAAATTAGAGTGGATAAATCCCAGGTGTTCCCTCGAACCCTGTGAGAGGCTAGTGCGGAAATTGCAGGGACGCAAGCTGAGATATTTAAAACATCATTAGCCACGGGTAAGGTGCTGGAAGACTGGGGGATAGCTAAAGTTGTTCTGTTTTTTAAGAAAGGTTCTAAAAATAAACCGAGAAATTATCGGCTGGTGAGCCTGACATCAGTAGTGGGAAAGTTATTGGGAGGTATTCTAAGGAACTGGATGTATGAATTTAAACGCAAACAACAGGAATTTTGCAGATGCTGGAAATTCAAGCAACACACATCAAAGTTGCTGGTGAACGCAGCAGGCCAAGCAGCATCTATAGGAAGAGGCGCAGTCGACGTTTCAGGCCGAGACCCTTCGTCAGGACTAACTGAAGGAAGAGTGAGTAAGGGATTTGAAAGCTGGAGGGGGAGGGGGAGATGCAAAATGATAGGAGAAGACAGGAGGGGGAGGGATAGAGCCGAGAGCTGGACAGGTGATAGGCAAAAGGGGATACGAGAGGATCATGGGACAGGAGGTCCGGGAAGAAAGACGGGGGGGGGTGACCCAGAGGATGGGCAAGAGGTATATTCAGAGGGACAGAGGGAGAAAAAGGAGAGTGAGAGAAAGAATGTGTGCATAAAAATGAGTAACAGATGGGGTACGAGGGGGAGGTGGGGCCTAGCGGAAGTTAGAGAAGTCAATGTTCATGCCATCAGGTTGGAGGCTACCCAGACGGAATATAAGGTGTTGTTCCTCCAACCTGAGTGTGGCTTCATCTTTACAGTAGAGGAGGCCGTGGATAGACATGTCAGAATGGGAATGGGATGTGGAATTAAAATGTGTGGCCACTGGGAGATCCTGCTTTCTCTGGCGGACAGAGCGTAGATGTTCAGCAAAGCGGTCTCCCAGTCTGCGTCGGGTCTCACCAATATATAAAAGGCCACATCGGGAGCACCGGACGCAGTATATCACCCCAGTCGACTCACAGGTGAAGTGATGTATGAATATTTGGATAGACGTGGACTGATTTAGGGATAGTCAGAATGGCTTTGTGTGTGGTAGGTCATGTCTAACCAATCTTGTAGTGTTTTTTGAGGAAGTTACCAGGAAAGTTGATGAAGGCAAGGCAGTGGATGTTGTCTACCTGGACTTTAGTAAGGTTTTTGACAAGGCGCCTCATGGGAGATTGGTCAAGAAGGTTCAGTTGCTCAGCATTCAGGATGAGGTAGTAAATTGTGTAAGACATTGGCTTTGTGGGAGAAGCCAGAGAGTTTTTATAGATGGTTGCCTCCCTTACTGGACATCTGTGACTGGTGGAGTGCTGCAGGGATCGGTGTTGGGTCCATTGCTGTTTGTCATCTTTATCAATGATGTGGTTGATAATGTGATAAACTGGATCAGCAAAATTGCAGATGAGACCAAGACTGGGCGTGAAATGGACAGCAAGAAAGACTGTCAAAGCTTGCAGCAAGAACTGGACCAACTGGAAAAATGAACTAAGAAATGTCAGATGGAATTTAATGCAGACAAGTGTGAGGTGTTGCACTTTGGGAGGACCAACCAGGGTAGGTCTTAGATGGTGAGCGGTAGCGTACTGAGTAGTGTGGTAGAGCAGAGGGATCTGGCAATATATAATTCATTGAATGTGGGCACAGGTGGATAGGGTCGTAAAGAAAGCTTTTGGCATATTGAACTTCTTAAATCAGTGTACAGGAGTTGAGAAGTTCTGTTGAAATCGTGTAAGGTGTTAGTGAGACCTGATTTGGGCTATTGTGTGCAGTTTTGGTCACCTACCTATAGGAAAGATGTCAATAAGATTGAAAGAGTACAGAGAAAACTTACAAGGTTGTTGCTGGGACTTGAGGACCCGAGTTAAAGGGGAAGGTTAAGTAGGTTAGGACTTTACTCCCTGGAATGTAGAAGACTGGGGGAGATCTGATAGAGGTATACAAAATTATGAGAGGTATAGATAGGGTAAATGCAAGCAGCTTTTCCCACTGACGTTGGGTGAGATTAGAACCAGACGTCATGGGTTAAGGAGAACATGAGGGGAACTTCTTCACTGAGAAGGTGGTGAGAGTGTGGGACCAAATGCCAATGCAAGTAGTGGATGTGGGGTCGATTTCAACATTGAAGTGAAATTTGGATAGGTATGTGGATGGGAGGGGTATGGAGGGCTGTGGACCGGGTGTAGGCCAATGAGACTAGGCAGATAAATGGTTTGGTATTTATGAGATGGGCTGAATGACCTGTTTCTGCACTGTGTGGTGTTCTATAAATCAATGACTCTACCTTTATAATGAATTGTCTTTGACTTTGAAAAGCAGGATGATTGTTGTTCAGAATAACGTTGTGATCAGAAAATGTCAACATAATATACTTTATACTTTATTGTCACTAAACAATTCATTATAGAACGTACAATCATCACAGCGATATTTGATTCTGTGCTTCCTGCTCTCTGGATTACGAATATTAAATATTAAAAATAGTAAAAATTAGTAAATATTAAAAATTTAAATGATATATAATAAATAGAAAATAGAAAAATGGGAAGTAAGGTAGTGCAAAAAAAACCGAGAGGCAGGTCCGGATATTTGGAGGGCACAGCCCAGATCCGGGTCAGGATCCGTTCAACAGTCTTATCACAGTTGGGAAGAAGCTGTTCCCAAATCTGGCCGTACGAGTCTTCAAGCTCCTGAGCCTTCCCCCGGAGGGAAGAGGGACGAAAAGTCTGTTGGCTGGATGGGTTGTGTCCTTGATTATGCTGGCAGCACTGCTCCGATGGCGTGCGGTGTAAAGTGAGTCCACGGACGGAAGATTGGTTTGTGTGATGTGCTGCACCGTGTTCATGATCTTCTGCAGCTTCTTTCGGTCTTGGACAGGACAACTTCCATGTTGGTTAAAGTCATTTCAAGGAATGGATGGTTAGGAAGCGTAACTTGCAGGAAAATTAGACAATCATCTCCTGGTTTTCGAAAGCAGCATTAAAGGCACTTGTAAACATTTCACTGATAAAATAAACAGTGTGTAGATATTCATTTGCATGTTGCTGGAAATTTTCAGGGATTTTCCTGAAACCTTAAGTGTGGAAAGTAATTATTTGGATATTGTACTTCAGTTTGCTGTAATCCAATTTCCTTTACTTTCTAATAGGTCTAGTGCTGCTGGCTTATGTGTTCAATTTCCTGGAAGCTTAGTAAATGTCATTGGATCTAACCTTAGCTGAAAGATATAGTTGAAATGCACTGCGGGTGACCTCAAGATGTTCCAGAATCTTGCCAGCCAGTGTTGTAATGTAGAAAACAAGAGTCGCCTATTTCTACATACCAAGCTCCCATAATCAGCACTGCAGCAATAATCAGATAATGGGCAAGAGCTTAGAGCCCCCCCCCCCATGTTACAGTGCCCGATTAACACACGTAATGTGCTGGAGGAACTCAGAAGGTCAATTTAGCCATTGCTGTTTTTCAGGAGAAGGTGCTTGGAAAGCTGAAAAGTCTGAAAGTAACACGTCACCTGGACCAGATAACTACAGCCCCGGGTCTGAAAGAGGTAGCTGAAGAGATTGTGGAGGCATTACTAATGATCTTTTAAGAATCACTAGACTCTGGAATGGTATCTGAGGACTGGAAAACTGCAAATATCACTCCACTCTTTAAGAAAGGAAAGGCAGAAGAAAGAAAACTATAGGCTGGTTGGTCTGACCTCAGTGGTTGGGAAGATGTTGGAGTCAACTATTAAGGACGAGGTCTCAGGGTACTTGGCAGCACACGATAAACTAGGCCGTAGTCAGCATGGTTTCCTCAATGGAAAAGCTTGCCTGACAAATCTGTTGCAAGTCCTTGAAGAAATATCAATTAAGATAGACAAAGGAGAATCGGTTGATGTTGTGTACTTGGGTTTTCAGAAGGCCTTTGACAAGATGCTGCACATGAGGCTGCTTAGCAAACTATGAGCCCATGGTATTACAGGAAAGATTCTAGCGTGGAGAAATCAGTGGCTGTGTAATGAACAGAAGGAGAATGTGGTTGAGAAAGAAAATAAATCATCCATGATCGAATGGTGAGTCAGACTCCATAGGCCGAATGGCATAATTCTGCTCCTGTGTGTTATGGTCGTGTGGTCCTCCTTGCTGTCAAGTCAAGTCAAACTTACATAGTCATATGCACAAACCAATCTTCCGTCCTCGGACTCACTTTACACCGCACGCTGTCGGAGCAGTGCTGCCAGGATAATTAAGGACACGACCCACCCAGCCAACACACTTTTTGCTGAGAAGGCTCAGGAGCTTGAAGACTTGTACGGCCAGATTTGGGAACAGCTTCTTTCCAACTGTGATAAGACTGCTGAACAGATCCTGACCTGGATCTGGGCCATACCCTCCAAATATCTGGACTTGCCTCTCGTTTTTTTTTTGCACTACCTTACTTTCCCTTTTCTATTTTCTATCTATGATTTATAATTTAAATTTTTAATATTTACTACCGAGTTGTACACCAGGGAGCGCGAAGCGCAGCATCAAATATCGCTGTGATGATTGTACGCTCTAGTATCAATAGTTTGGTGACAAAAAAGTACAAACCCCATTTCCAGAGAAGTTGGGATATTTTCCAAAATGCAATAAAAACAAAAATCTGTGATATGTTAATTCATGTGAACCTTTATTTAACTGACAAAAGTACAAAGAAAAGATTTTCAATAGTTTTACTGACCAACTTAATTGTATTTTGTAAACATACACAAATTTAGAATTTGATGGCTGCAACACATTCAACAAAAGTTGGGACAGAGTTAAAATAAGATTGAAAAGTGCACAGAATTTTCAAGTAACATCGGTTTGGAAGACTCCACATTAAGCAGGCTAATTGGTAGCGGGTGAGGTATCATGACTGGGTATAAAAGTAGCGTCCATCAAAGGCTCAGTCTTTGCAAGCAAGGATGGGTCGTGGCTCACCCCTTTGTGCCAAAATTCAAAAGGAACATTTCTCAACACAAGATTGCAGAGAATTTAGGTCTTTCAACATCTACAGTACATAATATTGTGAAAAGATTCAGAGAATTCAGAGACATCTCAGTGCGTAAAGGGCAAGGTCGGAAACCACTGTTGAATGTGCGTGATCTTCGAGCCCTCAGGCGGCACTACCTAAGAAACCGTCATGCTACTGTGACAATTATAGCCACCTGGACTCGGGAGTACTTTGAAAAACCATTGTCACTCAACACAGTCCGTCACTGCATCCAGAAATGCAACTTGAAACTGTATTACGCAAGGGGGAAGCCATACATCAACTCTATGAAGAAACGCAGGTGAGTTCTCTGGGCCCGAGCTCATCTCAGATGGACCAAAAGACTGTGGTACCGTGTGCTGTGGTCAGATGAGTCCACATTTCATCTAGTTTTCGGAAAAAACGGGCGTCGAGTTTTCCATGCCAAAGATGAAAACGAGCATCCTGATTGTTATCAGTGAAAGGTGCAAAAGCCAGCATCTGTGATGGTATGGGGGTGCATCAGTGCCCATGGCATGGGTGAGTTGCATGTATGTGAAGGTACCATTGACTCTGAGGCGTATATTAGGATTTTAGAGAGACATATGTTACCATCAAGGCGATGTCTCTTCCCGGGACGTCCATGCTTATTTCAGCAGGACAATGCCAGACCACATTCTGCACAGGCTACAACAGCGTGGCTTTGTAGACACAGAGTGTGTGTGCTTGACTGGCCTGCTGCCAGTCCAGATCTATCTCCTATTGAAAATGTGTGGCGCATCATGAAGAGGAGAACCAGACAACGGAGACCACAGACTGTTGAGCAGCTGAAGTCTTATATCAAGCAAGAATGGACAAAATTTCCAATTGCAAATCTACTACAATTAGTATCCTCAGTTCCAAAACGATTAAAAAGTGTTATTAAAAGGAAAGGTGATGTAACACAATGGTAAACATGCCTCTGTCCCAACTTTTGTTGAGTGTGTTGCAGCCATCAAATTCTAAATTTGTGTATGTTTACAAAATACAATTAAGTTGGTCAGTAAAACTATTGAAAATCTTTTCTTTGTACTTTTGTCAGTTAAATAAAGGTTCACGTGAATTAACATATCACAGATTTTTGTTTTTATTGCATTTTGGAAAATATCCCAACTTTTCTGGAAATGGGGTTTGTATAAAGTACAGTGAGGTACAGGTACAGTGAAAAGCTTGCTTGCAGTAACATCCCAGGTACATAATATAGATTCAGGCAATAACACACTGAGCATACGTTATATAAAAATTATACATAAGTTAGAAGAATGGAGTTTAGAAGAATGAGGGGAGACCTCATAGAAACATTTCGAATGTTAAAAGGCATGGACAGAGTGGATGTGGCAAAGTTGTTTCCCATGATGGGGGAGTCTAGTACGAGAGGGCATGACTTAAGGATTGAAGGGCGCCCTTTCAGAACAGAAATGTGAAGAAATTTTTTTAGTCAGAGGGTGGTGAATCTATGGAATTTGTTGCCACGGGCAACAGTGGAGGCCAAGTCATTGGGTGTATTTAAGGCAGAGATTGATAGGTATCTGAGTAGCCAGGGCATCAAAAGTTATGGTGAGAAGGCAGGGGAGTGGGACTAAATTGGAGAAAATGGATCAGCTCATGATAAAATGGCAGAGCAGACTCGATGGGCCGAATGGCCTGCTTCTGCTCCTTTTTCTTATGCTCTATGGTTATACAAGACAATGAAGAAAAATAATCTTGCTAAATGAGATATTGGTACAAATAATACACAAATCCATGGTCATGCAAGTGGGTACATCACGGGCAAAGCCATCCCCACCATTGAATACATTTGAATATGGAACGCTGCCATAAGAAACCAGCAGTCATTCACTATAACTCTGAAATAATTCCGTAACCTACAGACACACTCAAGGTCTTATTACAACTCATGTTCTCAGTATTTTTTTATATGCACCGTTTATCTTCTTTTGAATACATATAGATTGTCAGTCTTTTTTTCTGTCTAGTCTTTCGTAAATTCCATTGTTTTTTTTCCCTGTTAATGTCTGCAAGAAAATGAATCTCAAGGTAGTATATGGTACATGTGCGTACTTTGATAATAAATTTATTTTGAAATTTGAACTTTCCCTCAGTATAACACGGGGGGTACCAGCCTGGGATTTTTCCTCAAGTCTCTGGGGTGGGACTCGAAGCTAATAACAAAGGGAGGAGAGACTTTGGCATTGACTTCTTGGCCTGAGCCGGACACTGATCTCAAACCAAATTGGAAATACTTTGTGCCTTGTTCACTAAAACTGAAACTACCCCAGTCACACAACATTCTGGCCCACAGCCAGAGGAGAAAAGGAAGACAATTTTGACATGGGTCATGAAACTGAGTTGAAACCGCCTTTCATTTACCATAACCTTATTTCTCGGCATCACGAGCTCTAAATTGAATTGTCACAATATTATCTGAAAGGCTATTGATTTTTGTTTCGTATTCAGGTGCTTTTGATTTCTGAAAAACAATCCAGATAAAATACATTGAATGGTTTTTATTCAGAGCAGTTCATCGATTGCTAAACGGCCCTTTCATCGTCACTGTTTGCTCACGGACTTAAATTGCTTTCAAAGTGATGAGCTGAAATACCCTGATCGTGCTTTTGAATTTTGTATGAAAAGCCACATCCAGGAGGTCAGAGAAATAACAAAAGTTGATAAAAGGATGCTGGAATAGTGGAATTCATAGGCAATGCAATCTGCAGCATGCCTGCAAGACATTCTGGTTCTTTCAATCAATAGACCACAACAAAAAGCCAAGAGGAAATTTTAAGCAAAATAATCCCAGCTTCTTAAATCATGCATGGAGCCCTCAATCATACAGGGAATTCAAAGTCGTGCATGCAGCATATGATATGTTGAGCTTTTGGTCATAATTGGAACTCTGTCTGAAGGTACACTGAGGGTGCAGCTCTGTGTAGAGAGAGAGGCAACTCTGTATAATGAACGGTAACAATCTATATATGGAGTAGAGTTGTATCTGTAATGAGTGGGAAGCCCAGAATGCCTTGAGTGGAAGGTAAATCAATGGTGTCTTTTTTTAACTGGTAATGGATAATAGAAGTCTTAGAGGCGATGAACATGCTTAAAGGAGATTTGTGAGGCAAGATTTTTTTTGACACAGAGAATAGAATATTGAACAGTACAGCACAGTACAGGCCCTTCGGCCCATGATGTTATACCAACCTTTTAACCCACTCCAAGACCAATCTAAACCTTCCCTCTAATGTAGCACTCAGTTTTTCTGTCTTCCATATACCTATCTAAGAATCTCTTAAAATATCCCTTTTTCCCTTTATAAGGGAGAGAAAGGGAGCCTGTGGCATGTCAAATTGTTGGGTGAACAATTAGTTTGTGTTGTACTGCAGGTCATGGTCTTCATTGGGAGCCTTGCTGTTGCTTGCTTGGTGCATGGAAGGAGCTGATGCTTTTTTGCAAAAGTGGATGGATGGGTCAGGGGAGAGGGTTGCTTTACTGTTGCTTGTGCATGGGTGGGGAGTAAGGGGGCTTTGGGGTTGTAACATTTTAGCAGTCAGTCATTCTTTAGGGCACTCTTCTGTTTTAGTGGATGGCTGTAAAGAAAACCTCAGGATGTATATTGTATATGTAGCCCCCTGGCCACCCTCAGGGTCACTCGGCTCACTGTCGTCTAGGGAAACAACCCTTGGCCCCGCCAAACTGGGCAATTAGTTTGTGTGGATGCTGTGTGATGTACCCCACCCCGCCCAAATAACAGCCAATACACCAGATACGATTAAATGATTTACAGTTTATAGATATTACTGGAACTATATAATTAATAAAGAATAAAATATAAAAGGAAAATAAAAGGCGCCACACTTATCAAAGTTCAATCTCTTCGTGCACAAAACAGTTGGAGCTCAAGAACCTTCTTTTTCACCCTGCGACCCCTCGGACCACCTCGACCGTCCGTCTGGGACCAACAACGTTGGTCGACCAGACGCTCCACACGAGTCCGTCTCCGTCTCCTCGCCAAACGCCCTCCTCGGGGTCCGACCCCGTTAGCGGACATCACAGCACCTGGTCCATCCTCTGTCGCTCTCTCCCACCTTCTGCCTCAAAACCCCGCGCATACAGTATCTTCAAATACACCAAAAACATAACAACTATCCCAATTGGTTCATTCGTCCTCATATCAATAGGTAATACCAAACAAACCGCTAGCGGGAAGGACTTTCTCAGCGTTTAACATAACAAAGAAGCATTCCTAAGTGTAACATAACAAAGAAGCCATTTTAATTAGCCTCCGCAGTAACATAAAAGACGAAACCCCCTTACATATACATTTCTCTGATATTAAATGGAACTATTGAACTATTGTATCTTTATCTGCCATCATCCTTAGCGGTGCATTCTATGCACTTATCATTCTCTGTATGAAAAAAAACTACCTCTGACATCCACCCCCAATACGATCCTCAAATCACCTTAAAAATATGTCCTCTCGTATTAACTATTTCCACCCTGAGAAAAGGCACTGTCTGTCCACTCTATACAGTGCCTATAAAAAGTGTTCATCCTCCTTGGAAAATTTCATATTTTATTATTTTACAACATTGAATCACAGTGGATTTAATTTGGCTTTTTTGACACTGATCAACAGAAAAAGACTCTTGTGTCAAAATCAAAACAGATCTCTACCAAGTGATCTAAATCAATTACAAATATAAAGCACAAAGTAATTAATTGCATAAGTATTCATCCCCTTCAAGTCAGTATTTAGTAGATGCACCTTTGGTAGCAATTATAGCTTTGAGTCTGTGTGGATAGGTCTCTATCAGCTTTGCACATCTGAAAACTGCAATTTTTCCTCATTCTTCTTTACAAAACTGCTCAAGCTTTGTCAGGTTGCATGGGGATCAGGAGAGAACAGCCCTTTTCAAGTCCAGCCACAAATTCTCAATTGAATTAGTTAGGAAAATTCAGTCGCTAGGTATACATGGAGAGGTGGTAAATTGGATTAGATATTGGCTCAATGGAAGAAGCCAAAGAGTGGTAGTAGAGAATTGCTTCTCCGAGTGGAGGCCTGTGACTAGTGGTGTGCCACAGGGATCAATGCTGGGTCCATTGTTATTTGTCATCTATATCAACGATCTGGATGATAATGTCGTAAATTGGATCAGCAAATTTGCTGATGATACAAAGATTGGAGGTGTAGTAGACAGTGAGGAAGGTTTTCAGAGCCTGCAGAGGGACTTGGACCAGCTGGAAAAATGGGCTGAAAAATGGCAGATGGAGTTTAATACAGACAAGTGTGAGGTATTGCACGTTGGAAGGACAAACCAAGGTAGACCATACAGGGTTAATGGTAAGGCACTGAGGAGTGCAGTGGAACAGAGGGATCTGGGAATACAGATACAAAATTCCCTAAAAGTGGCGTCACAGGTAGATAGGGTCGTAAAGAGAGCTTTTGGTACATTGGCCTTTATTAATCAAAGTATTGAGTATAAGAGCTGGAATGTTATGATGAGGTTGTATAAGGCATTGGTGAGGCCGAATCTGGAGTATTGTGTTCAGTTCTGGTCACCAAATTACAGGACGGATATAAATAAGGTTGAAAGAGTGCAGAGAAGGTTTACAAAGATGTTGCCGGGACTTGAGGAACTCAGTTACAGAGAAAGGTTGAATAGGTTAGGACTTTATTCCCTGGAGCGTAGAAGAATGAGGGGAAATTTGATAGAGGTATATAAAATTATGATGGGTATAGATAGAGTGAATGCAAGCAGGCTTTTTCCACTGAGGCAAGGGGAGAAAAAAAACCAGAGGACATGGGTTAAGGGTGAGGGGGGGAAAAGTTTAAAGGGAACTTTAGGGGGGGCTTCTTCACACAGAGAGTGGTGGGAGTATGGAATGAGCTGCCAGACGAGGTGGTAAATGCGGGTTCTTTTTTAACATTTAAGAATAAATTGGACAGATACATGGATGGGAGGTGTATGGAGGGATATGGTCCGTGTGCATGTCAGTGGGACTAGGCAGAAAATGGTTTGGCACAGCCAAGAAGGGCCAAAAGGCCTGTTTCTGTGCTGTAGTTTCTATGGTTTCTATGAATTGAGGTTTGGACTTTGACTTGGCCATTCTAGGACATTAACTTTGTTCTTTTTAAGCCCTTCCTGAGTAGCTTTGGCTTTACGCTTGGGGACATTGTCTTGCTGGAAAACAAATAGTCTCCCAAGTCTCAGTTCTCTTGCAGACTGCATCAGGTTTTCCTCCACCATTTCCCTGTATTTTGCTCATTCACTTTACCGTCTACCTGCGCAAGCCTTCCAGGGCCTGCTGCAGTGAAGCATCCCCACAGCATGGTGCAGCCACCACCGTGTAGGGACAGTGTGTTTTTGATGACGTGCAGTGTTTGGCTTATGCCAAACATAGCATTTAGTCAAAAAGCTCAATTTTGGTTTCATCAGATCATAGAAGCTTTTTCCGGCTGACTTCAGAGTCTTCCACATACTTTCTGGTAAACTCTAGCCGAGATTTCATGTGTTTTGTTTTCAACAGTGGCTTTCTCTTTGCCACTCCCCCATAAAGCTGCGACTGGTGAAACACCTGGGTAACAGTTGTATGCACAGTTTCTCCCATCTCAGCCACTGAAGCTTGTACCTCCCCCAGAGTTGATATAGGTCACTTGGTGGCCTCCCTCACTAGACCCCTTCTTACACGGTCACTAATGTTTTTGAGGACAGCCTGCTCTAGGCAGATTTACAGCTGTGCCATATTCTTTCCATTTCTTGATGATTGATTTAACTGTATGCCAAGGGATATTCAATAACTTGGAAATTTTCTTGTATCAATCTCCTGACTTGTGCTTTTCAATAACCTCTTCATGGGGTTTTTTGGAGTGTTCTTTTGTCTTCATGGTGTGGTTTTTGCCAGGTTATTGGCTCACCAGCAGTTGGATAGGTGTAGTTTTACACAATCAATTGAAACACCTTGGCTGCACACAGGTCTCCAAAAACAGATCTCCATTTCACTAATTAAGTGACTTCTAAAACCAATTGGCTACACCAGTGATGATTTGCAGTGCTATATTGTCTTGTCTTGTCTTGTCCATATATTAAAGGGGGATGAATACATATGCAATCAATTATTTTGTATTTTATATTTGTAATTAATTTAAACCACTTTGTAGAGATCTGTTTTCACTTTGACACAAAAGTGTCTCTTTCTGTTGATAGAGTCAAAGAAAGAAACAAATTAAATCCACTGTGATTCAATGTTGTAAAACAATAAAACATGAAGACTTCCAGGGGTGAGGTGGGGTGAATACTTCTTATAGGCTCTGTAAATGCCTCTTACCACCTTACACACCTCTGTTAAATGTCTTCTCATCCTCCTTCACTCCAAAACCAAAAGCCCTAGGTCGTTCAACCTTTCCTCATAAGACATGCTCTCTGACCTAGACAGCGTTCTGGTAACTCTCCTCAGTACCCTCTCTGAAGCGTCCACATCCTTCCTATAATGAGGTGACCAGAACTGAACTCATTACTCCAAGTGTGGTCCAACCAAAGTTTTATAGATCTGCAACATTACCTTGTGGGTCTTGAACTCAGTTCTTTGACTAATGAAGATCAATGCACCATGAGCCTTCATTACCTGCCTATCAACCTGTGTAGCAATTATGGCTTAGCCCTGTTTCTCCACACTGCTAAGAATCCTGCCATTCACCCTGTACTCTGCCATCAAGAATGGCCGGAGCCTGGAACGTGTTGCCATGGGAAATACTCAAACCAGATACAACAGCAACGTTTCAAGGATCAAGGATCAACTTTATTCACCATATACATTTATATGTATTAGGAATTGGTTGTGTGTTGGTCAGGACACGATATGGAACAAAAAAAAACAACATTCAACAATTATAAAGTATAAATAATTATATTAAAAATAAAGTTAGAGGTTAAAGTACAGATATGGAATAAAATGCGTATAAATACCAGCATGTGTCTACAATGTAAACAACATTATAAAATGGGGTTTAAAGTGTTTACAGTGCAGTGAGGGGTTAACAAATAGAGGGGATGGGTTGGACTAACTAAAATAGTTGACCAGATGAATTGCCTGAGGTAAGAAACCTTTAAGAGGAATTTTTAAAAAAATTATTTTTTTATTGCAACACCAACAAATTACATTCAATACAACCAATTGCCAATTACATTTTGACTGTTTAACCCAACCACCCCCTCAACTTTCACCATCCCCCCTCTACCCCTATCATTCCCCCCATCCCTCTCCCCTCCACCAACCAACTGAATAGTAGTACATACACAGACAAAGCATTCCTATTTTAACAAAAGATCTTTTAAGTTAGATATCAAATTTGTCCACATTAAGGTTGTGTTTGGTCGTGCATCATTTACTCTTGCTGATAAAAGTTCCAGGTAAGAAATGTCCAAAAAGCTCCGAAGCCAGTGAGTATTTGAAATATCATGGGGAGGTTTCCAACGCTAGACTACAATCTTCTTAGACCTTTAAGAAGAACTTAAGCATAAATCAGACATGGAATGAAGTGATACAGATTATGTGCAGGCAGGTGAGGTTAGTTTGATTTGCATCATGGTTGGTGCAGACACGGTGGTTTGAAGGGACCTCCTGTTGTGAACTGGAATGAGGTTTTGGATATGAATATCTCAGCCCAGTGTGTCTGCAAATCCACAACTCTGCTGGAGGCTGGAGGCTAAAGGTGGCCTGTCCTGAGGTTAGAGGAGTGTGTATATGTGTTGGTGGGTGGGTGGGTGAGAGGGAGCAATATGGCTTATTTCACGGTTGTTGCCTTGTTGTTCTGTGTTTTTCTGCCAAGCATGCTATGTTTACACCCCAATGTATGCCAACACAAATGATGCATTTCACTGTATCTTTTGATGTACACTTGATAAGTATATCTAAATATGAACTGGAATAGAGCAAGAACCAGAGGGCATTTTCCCGTGGGAACACGCTGTATCTTTTAACGTGCTGAGTCTTGATGCTGGGTGTCAGCAACAACTCCTTTGCCACCACAGAAGCTGTTTGACCAGTCAGTTCCTCCAGCATCTCGTGGCTGCATCTTTCTAAAGATTAAGTATTTCAAGATGAAAGGAAAGGTTTAATCAATGTGCTTTATTGGTCACATGCACATTGAAACACGCGGTTAACGACCAACATAGTTCGAGGATGTTCTGTGGGCAGCCTGCAAGTGTCTCCATGCTTCTGGCACCAACTTAGCATGCCCACAACTTACTAACCCTTACCCGAACATCTTTGAAACCGGAGCACCTGGAGGAATCGCACATGGTTATGGGGAGAACATACAAACTCCTTACAGACAGTGACAGGAATTAAACCTTAATCTTTCACTTGGTGCTGTAAAGCATTACGCTAACCGCCACATTACCCATGCTACCATAGCTCCTTATTTTAGAATCTTCTCTGCCTTCAACCCCAATCTTACAATTCCCATTCAACCTTTTGCCACAAGGTTAAAGATTTTGAATGAATGGACAACTCCTGATTTCAGCCCTGAACAGGCTTTATGATAATGTATCCTGCTCCTTAAAGGTTTTGATTCATTGATGGGAGCATAAACGCTGGTGAAGCTGGCATATATTGTCAATCCCTAATGGCCCCTTGAATTAAGTGTTTTGTTGGGTCAATTAAAAGTGGCAATCAGATTGTTGGGTCTAGAGTCACAGACAGTTGGATCTGCAAGGACAGAAGACTTCCTTCCACTGGGGACAGAGATAAAGCACAGAGACAGGCCCTTCAGCCAAATGTGTCCACACTGACCGCGAAGAACCCATTTATCTTCTCTCTTGTTCTCCCCACACTCTCATCACGCCCAGCTCCAGAGCTGATGACAGTGTGGGGAGAACAAAAATCAGATTCTACCACCCACTACCCACCAGGAGCAATCTACAGCGGAAATTAAATGTTTTCTTCATGATCAGTGTGGACTCAAGGCCTGACTCTGTGCTTTATCTCTCTGTCACTCTGTGGCCCCAGTGGAAGGAAGTTTTCTGTCATTGTGGGTCCAGCCGTCTGTGACTTTAGAGAAGAGGTTCCCAACCTGGGGTTGACTGACCCCTTGCTCAATGGTATTGATGCATAGCATAAAATATGTTGTGGATCCCTGCTTTAGACACACCAATCTGACTGCCCCTTCTAATTGACCCAGCAAAACACTTAATTAACCTGGGAGGAAACCAGGACAACTGGGGGAGACCAACTTGGTGACAGGGAGGCCCACACAGTCACGTGTAAACCTCACCAGAGTCCGAGATCAGGACTGAACCTGAGATTCCCATGCTGTGAGGCAGCAGTTTTGCTGGCTGTGCCACAGAGTCCTCGGAAATTTAATTTGTATTTTTTAACAACTATCTGACATTTCAGTATCACTTTAACCAACATTTAACTAACTAGGTTGGATTTGTCTAGTGCGGTGGAGGCTGAGGAAAGACCTGATAGAAGTTTATAAAACAATGAATGCTATAAATAGAGCAGGCAGCCGCTATTTGCTCCCCAGGGTCGTAATGTTTAATACTAGAGGGCGTGCATTGAAGGTGAGAGGAGTAAGTTCAAACTAGATGTGCTGGATAAGTGTTTCTACAGAGCCTGGAATGTGCTGCTTGGGGTGTAGTGGAGGTAAAAATGATAGATGCATTTAAGAGACTGTTAGATAGGCACATGGATGTGCAAAGAACAGAGGTGTGGGATCTGGAGATTTTATGATCCAGAGGTTCTTCGGAAGTCAAGAATGAAGCATAAATCTTGTGGTTACCGCTTATCTTATTAGGTGTTTATAGAAATAAATAACAGTAACTGAGTTACTGTACTGTAACATAAACATGAGAAAAGCTACAGATGGTGGAAATCCAAAGCAACACACAGGCAATGCTGGAGGAACTCAGCAGGCCACGCAGCATCGAAGGAAAAGAGTAAACAGTCGACATCTGAGTAAACAATCAATTTCCCAGCTCTTTACTTCTTCCCCCACCCCCTCCTGCTTTCAACTATCACCTGCCACCTTTTTAGTTTGACTTCTTCCACCTTCTTTTCCTGTCCTGATGAAGGGTCTCGGCCTGAAAAGTTGACTGTTTCCTCTTTTCCGTAGATGCTGCCGGGCCTGCCGAGTTCCTCCAGCATTTTATGTGTGTTACACCACTTTGAGGAAGGGAGAGAACAAAGAATGGACAGAGAATCATGTCATTTGTGGTCTCATACTAAAACCTAGCTCAGAGTAGACAGTAAAGGATATTCCATTGATAAGAAGGAACCAGTGAAATAGGCACGTTCGGTGGCGTGACACAGGCTGCAGAAAACATAGACCTAGTTATGCTAAATTATTGAAAATTGACTGAACAATTACACACAAACTGGTGATTATATAAAAATATAAGTAAGCATAAAGAAAATTAAATTGCAAGTAAAATAACAAATTTAGACTCTAATCCAACAGAGGGGTATGGACCGTGTGCAGGCAGAAGGGATTAAGTGCCATTGGCTTAGTTGGTTCAGCACACTGTTGTGGGCTGAAGGGCTTATTACTGTGCTGTATTCTTTATGTTCTCATCATCATTATGTGCTCTGTCATGACATGGGCGATCATGGTCCTCGTGCCCATGATTGTTCTTGGCAATTTTTCCTACAGAAGTGATTTGCCATTGCCTTCTTCTGGGCAGTGCCTTTACAAGATGTGTGAGCCCAGTCATTATCAATACTCTTCAGAGATTGTCTGCATGGTGTCAGTGGTCGCATAACCAGGACTTGTGATATGCACCAGCTCTTATATGACAACCCACCGCCTGCTCCCATGGCTCCAAATGACCCTGATTAGGGGCTAAGCAGGTGCGACACCTTGTCCAAATGTGACCTGCAGGCTAGCAGAGGGAAGGAGCACCTTACACCTCCTTTGGCAGGAACGTTTCTCCACCCCACCACCCAATTCTATGTTTTGACGTCCAGATATTTGGAAATAGACCAATGAAGTGGGTTTTCTTTCTCTATATTACCTTTGCAAACCATGTCAATGCCTCGGTCAGATCAACCCTAATTTTTTTTGTACTCAAGAGAATGCAATCCAAGTGCACTAGGAATATTAAGATAAAAGTTAGCTTTATTTGTCACACATACATCGAAACATACAGTCAAATGCATTGTTTGCGTCAATCCAAATCAGTGAGGGTGTGCTGGGGGTAGCCCTCGAGTGTTGTCATGCCTCTGACGCCAACATAGCACGCCCACAACTCACTAATCCTAACCATATGACTTTGAAATGTGGGAGGAAATCAAAGCATCTGGAGGAAACCCACACAGTCACGGAGTGAATGTACAAGAGCCTTACAGACCATGACAGGAATTGAACCGTGATCTTACAGCTAGCATAGTAATGGTGTTATGGTAACCACTTCAGTACTAAGCTGCTCAAACGGTTTAACTACAGGCATGAGTGACAAGAATTTCCAATAAAACTACACTCAGTGGCTACTTTATTAGGTACACTTGTACACCTGCTTGTTAATACAAATATCTAATCAGCCAATCATGTGGCAGCAATTCAATGGATACAGACATGGTTAAGAGGTTCATTTGTTGTTCAGACCAAACATCAGAATGGGAAAGAAATGTGATTTAAGTGATTTTGACTGTGGGATGTTTGTTGGTGCCAGATGGGGTGATTTGAGTATTTCAAAAACTACTGATCTGCTGGGATTTTCATTCACAACAATCTCTAGAGTTTACAGAGAATGGTGCGAAAACAAAAAAAAAAATCCAGTGAGTGGCAGTTCTGTGAGCGAAAATGCCTTGTTAATGAGAGAGGTCAGAGGAGAATGGTCAGACTGGTTCAAGCTGACAGGAAGGCGACAGTAACTCAAATAACCACGCGTTACAACAGTGGTGTGCAGAAGAGCATCTCTGAATGCACAACATGTCGAACCTTGAAGTGGATGGGCTACAGCAGCAGAAGACTACAAACATACACCCCATGGCTACCTTATTAGGTACAGGAGCTGTAAGATCAGGGTTCGATTCCTGTCACTGTCTGTAAGGCGTTTGTACATTCACCCCGTGATAGTGTGTGTTTCCTCAGGGTGCTTGGATTTCCTCCCATGTTCCAAAGACGTACGGTTAGAGTTAGTGGTTAGTGAGTTGTGGGTATGCCCTGTTGGTGCTTGAAGCACAATGATACTAGAAGGCCGCCCAGTACATTCTTTGCTGATTTAAATTGACGCAAACGACGTCAATTCAAATCAGCGAATCAGTGTGGTCACTGAGTGAACAATGATAATGCAATCTATCACCAGAAAACTAAAATTGAATTGAATATATTGACTTATAATTATTTTAAAACACCCAGAACCTTTTTCCTCTGATCTGCTTGATTTTACTATTGCTGTGTAATGATTCTCTTCGATTTCTGTTCTCTGAATGTGATGTTTAGTTGTCATGTTTCCAGCCTCTTGACTGTTCAATCGAGCATCATCCTGCGAGCAGTAAGTCTTAATAACAGCCCACATTCAGCAGAAGCAATGGCCTGTGACTAACGATCTGTAATGTTTAGCCACCCCAAGGACCCCACTTGAAGCTGACAGACTGGGATTGTGTGTGCAGTAGGGTGATATTCCCACTGATAGCCATCAAAAGCTCATACATCAGTAGCGGAGAGAGAAAGGGTGGCAATAAGAGGAAAGTCTGTTCCTCGTCGTAGATGCTGCCTCACCTGCTGGGAGCATTTTTATTATTTTGGTACATTTTTATTTAGAGATACAGCATGATATCAGCCCCTTCCAGCCCAGTTACTTCCATGTGACCAACGAACCTCACTGGCGCACCTCAGGGGTGTGTGCTTAGCCCACTGCTCTACTTTCTGTATACACGTGACTGTGTGGCTAGGCATAGTTCAAATACCACCTACAAATTTGCTGACAATACAACCATTGTTGGTGGAATCTCAGGTGGTGACGAGAGGGCGTACAGTAGTGAGATATCCCAACTCGTGTAGTGGTGTCGTAGCAACAACCTGGCACTCAACGTCAGTAAGACAAAAGAGCTGATTGTGGACTTCAGGAAGGGTAAGATGAAGCAACACATACCAATCCTCACAGAGGGATCAGAAGTGGAGAGAGTGAGCAACTTCAAGTTCCTGGCTGTCAAGATTGCTGAGCATCTAACCTGGTCCCAGCATATTGATATAATCATAAAGAAGGCAAGAAAGTGGCTATACAAGCCCACAATCCCGTATCCGAATTCCTTGGGGCTGGTTGCATTTCGGAATTCAGAATTTTTCGGATTTCAGACTCCCTCCTCGTTTAACCTGTCTCAGTGCAGGTGGACTTTAGGACCCGGGGGAGGTCCGGACCTATGCACATCCTCCCGCATACTTTAAACCATCTCTAGATTACTATTAATACCTAATACAATGTAAATGCGATGTAAATAGTTGTTATACAGTATTGTTTAGGGAATAATGACAAGAAAATGTACATGCTCAAAAAACCAGTGTCTGGAGAGAGAACTTCTGGGTTTTCCCGATCCACACTCTTTTTAACATTTTCACAGTGAAGTTAAACAAAAAGTCAACAGTGAACACAAAACGTATAGTTAAGTGTTTCATCAGCATTGTAAATTTGTTCAGGGCTAAGGTTTTCATCAGGTATTATCTTGGCAAATTCGTCAATGTAAGACGCCACACAGACACCTGATCAAGCTTCTGCAATAACTCCACTTTCTGCGTTATTGATAATGACAGATGCTTCCTTCTCATAGGGGTGTCTGCAGCTCTTTTTGACATTTTCACGGTGAAATTAAACACAAAGTCAACAGTGAACACAAAATATCAGTGAACGGCAAATGCACATGTTGCCAGTATGAGCGTTGAGCCACAACTGACGTCTGGCGGCCTCTGCTAGTGCTGCCATGTCACACCTGGGTAACGTCAGCAGTTGGCGTGCCAAAAACTTTGGTTTTCGGAGCCTTTTGGATTTCAGAATTTTGGATAAAGTGTTGTGGACCTGTACTTTATTAGGAACTTGAGATTTGGCATGTCAACAAATACACTCAAAAACTTCTATAGTTGTACCGTGGAGAGTATTCTGACAGGCTGCATCACTGTCTGGTATGGAGGGGCTACTGCACAGGACCGAAAGAAGCTGCAGAAGGTTGTAAATCTTGGGCACTAGCCTATAAAATATCCAAGACATCTTAGGGAGTGGTGTCTCAGAAAGGCAGCATCCATTATTAAAGACCTCCAGCACCCAGGGCATGCCCTTTTAACATAGAAACATAGAAAATAGGTGCAGGAGTAGGCCATTCGGCCCTTCGAGCCTGCACCGCCATTCAGTATGATAGTGGCTGATCATCCAGCTCAGAACCCTGTACCAGCCTTCTCTCCATACCCCCTGATCCCTTTAGCCACAAAGGCCATATCTAACTCCCTCTTAAATATAGCCAATGAACTAGCCTCAACTGTTTCCTGTGGCAGAGAATTCCACAGATTCACCACTCTCTGTGTGAAGAAGTTTTTCCTAATCTCGGTCCTAAAAGGCTTCCCCTTTATCCTCAAACTGTAACCCCTCGTTCTGGACTTCCCCAACATCGGGAACAATCTTCCTGCATCTAGCCTGTCCAATCCCTTTAGGATTTTATACGTTTCAATCAGATCCCCCCTCAATCTTCTAAATTCCAACGAGTACAAGCCCAGTTCATCCAGTCTTTCTTCATATGAAAGTCCTGCCATCCCAGGAATCAATCTGGTGAACCTTCTTTGTACTCCCTCTATGGCAAGGATGTCTTTCCTCAGATTAGGGGACCAAAACTACACACAATACTCCAGGTGTGGTCTCACCAAGGCCTTGTACAACTGCAGTAGTACCTCCCTGCTCCTGTACTCGAATCCTCTCGCTATAAATGCCAGCATACCATTCGCCTTTTTCACCGCCTGCTGTACCTGCATGCCCACTTTCAATGACTGGTGTATAATGACACCCAGGTCTCGTTGTACCTGCCCTTTTCCTAATCGGCCACCATTCAGATAATAATCTGTTTTCCTATTTTTGCCACCAAAGTGGATAACTTCACATTTATCCACATTTCTCATTGTTACCATCAGATAGGAAGTACAGAAGCCTGAAGGCACATACTCAGTGATTCAGTAACAGCTTCTTCCCCTCTGCCATCCAATTCCTGAATGGACTTTAAAGCTTTGGACACTACCTCACTTTTTCTAATATACAGTACAGTATTTCTGTTTTGCACGTTAAAAAAAATCTATTCAATATACGTAATTGATTTACTTGTTTATTTGTTTCTTCGTCCTGACGAAGGGTCTCGGCCCGAAATGTCGACTGTACCTCTTCCCAGAGATGCTGCCTGGCCTGCTGCGTTCACCAGCAACTTTGATGTGTGTTGCTTGAATTTCCAGCATCTGCAGAATTCCTCATGTATTGTTTATTTATTATTGTTTTATTTTACTTATTATTAATTTTTTTCTCTCTCTGCTAGATTATATATTGCATTGAACTGCTGCTGCTAAATTAACAAATTTCACATCACATACCATGACAATAAACTTGATTCTGATTCTGAAACCTGTACGTCTTTGGAATGTGGGAGGAAACAGGACCATGCATGTGGTCATGGGGGGACTCCACGTTACAAGTTCCTTACACACAGCGGGGAGAATTGAAACGAGGTCCCTCGTGCTGTAATAGTGTCATGCTAACTGCTATGCTACCACGAAGCCAGTTTGTGTGTGTTCCTTATCATTTCCAGCAGAATGTCTTGTGTTTGTGAATAGTGACAATCACAGAGTGTACCATGCATGTTGGGTCCATGTAGTCCACTTAAATTCATCATTTCCGTAGTCCAGAATGCCGGTTTTTACATATGTTCTTGGCTCAGTATTGCTTACTGCCAGCTCAAGTTCAAGTTTAATTGTCATTCATCCATACACATGTATACAGTACTCCTCCGGGGCAAGGTACAAAACATACTTCATACAGTCACACGCAGCGCATAGCGCACATAGTTCTGAAAGCACTTACAGTCACAATCCGCCGCTATTTCTAAGGAGTATGTACGTTCTCCTTGTGACTGTGTGGGTTTCCTCCAGGTGCTCTGGTTTCCTCCCACTGTCCAAAGGCATACCAGTTGTTAGGTTAATTGGTCATTGTAAATTGTCCTATGATTAGGTTAGGATTAAATCAGGGATAATTGGGTGGTGCAGCTCGAAGGGCTGGAAGTGTCTATTCCACACTGTATCTCACTAAATACATTTTAAAAAACCCCAATTAATTAATTAATTAATTCGTATTGGCACAAGTCCCTGAGTGGTGGGGCCTGAAGATTGATGGTGCGTGGGATGTCGTCCTGGAGCCATTTTTCTGCAGGAACAAGCACGCAGCAGTTCCTCATCTTACACTGGGCTCACAGTTGCAAGTTCATGTCCCACACTGGAGATGAGCATTACTCATGGCCTGATGCTCCCCACCAATGCACGTGTGGGGGGGGGGGTGCGGGTGGGAAGGGAGACTCTATAGCACCTGAGGCCTGAGGTGGTGACTTCAGGACAAGACACAAAGCTCCATCTGTGCTCTCAGCTGCTCACTGGCAAATTCTCCAAGTGTCTTCCACCAGAACAGATTATTTGATTATTATCACCTTGTAGGCCGTGGGATCCTTTTTGTTTCCAGCACAGCACTGACTATGCCCACAATCTATTTGCTTTCATTTGATAACTAGCCTGTGATTAGAGTTAAGGAGGAGCAACAGTGCTGGATTTCACTGCTATCTCTCTTTCCTCCTTGCTTTCTAATTAGTTCAAAATTAAGTTAAATAAGAATTTATTGCTTTTTGCAGCATGGTGTTTTAATTTGCATCTTCAAGTTAATAATCCAGTTTTCCAGATGGCTAATCCACTTTGTAATGTATCCTTATTTCAAAATAAATCCAGATATCGTCCAGAGTTATATACAGCAACTGAGTTTTAAGTCACGGTCTTTAAGTTATTGTTTTTGTTCCCCACCCCCCACCCCAGTGTTGGTCAGTCTTTTTTTTAATGGGTTCTTTTGGGTTTCTTGTAGGGTGGCTGCCTGTAAGGAGGCGAATCTCAAGGTTGTTTCATGTGTATGTGCTTGGATAATAAATGTGCTTTGAACTTTGACCTTCAACCTAAGACCTGTTCAGCATAATACATTCATTAAAGTGCTCTTAAATCAATGATGAGCTAAGGCCCAAGGAACTGGCCTGGGATCAGAAGGAAGGAGCTGAAAAAAGCAGTATGAACGCAAACAACACTTTTCACTGTATGTTTCAATGTGCATGTGAAAATAAACCTAATCTCTTTTATCTTTTATATAGCATCTTTAACATTTTATTTCAGCCGCCTTCCTGCAATTGACGAAGGGACTGGGAGTGTTAATTCATAACTCTAAATCAAAAGAAGCACCAAGAATGGGTTGAAACAGTTTTTAACTGTTTCCCCAAACAGTTTGGTCTCCTCTGACCTTGAGGCTAAAATAAGACAGCTGCTATTATTTGTGATTCCAATTACTGAAATTTTCTGTTTGGCTTTTCACTCTGCGTTACTATCACGGTGCCATTGATGGTATTTGTCAAGATAAATTGGACTGATTTGGCCAAAGTCATGAAACAAATAGGCTGCAGATGCAGCCAATTGACTAAATATTGAGACAACCTGATTTGTAGCGGCTCTGTGACTCCCAAGTTATTCCACGTCCCCGAAAGCAGATCTGACAGTATGTAAATAAAATGCTAATACATCGACTGCTTGGTCAAAGGGAATGTAGGGACAGTTTTCCCTGTGTCTGTCACCTTTGTTATTTTGATTGGGGATAGTGAACAGAATAGGCGATAGCTTAGATATCACACTGGGGGTCAGTGCCCTGAGAAGCCCCTGGGCAGAGGTAGACCATCATGGGTCGAGAGGACCCTGGCAGAATAGGTCTTCCGCACCAATGTTCCCTCTCCAGTGTCAGTTCCTCCAGCCATTGCAGGGATTGTGGTCTGTGCTAGAAATTGCTTTCCTGTGTGGGAAGGACTGTGGGAGTGAGTGGGGGAGGAATCACAGTGTAAATTGGTAAATTATTATTATTATCACTTGTAACTGAGGTACAATGCAAAACCTGTCTTGCTTACCTTCCATATAGGTCAATTATTTAGCATGTAAGAGTTCCATTTAAGAGTCTGATAACAGTGGGAGAGAAGCTGTTCTTGAGTGTAGTGGTCCATACTCTTAAAGTTTTGTATCTACTGCCTCGTGGGAGGGGGGAGAAGAGAGAATGTCTGGGGCTGGAGAAGTTGGACTCTTTCTGGACGTCCAGACAAGGCAGTCAGTCTAAGTAATACTAACCCTTTGGTTAAGGCTTCCTTTGCAATGTAGTCCCCAGAATCTACTGCCCCCGCTGGCACTGCAGGATTATGGGCAACGGAAAGCGAGCATTGAGTGCCGTTTGACATCACTGCGTGACCTCGGTGACCTCGGTTTGTGTTTATGTTTGGAGCACAGAGGTTGGAATTCACCACATGTGCTGTCGACACACAAAGTGTGTGAGCGTCCAGTGGGTTTTGTGATTGAACTTCTGGCCTTCTGGAGATTTTGTGCTGCACAGTGCTGCGCTTCGGGTTATTGGAGCAACTGAGTGTTTTGGCCTTAAATGTACAAATGGAGGGCTATGTAGGAGGGAAGGGTTAGGTTCATCTTAGAGTTGGTTAAAAGGTCAGCACAACATTGTAGGCTGATTGGCCTGTACTGTGCTGTAATGCTCTATGTAGAAGTTCACTTGATGTTTCTTCCACACACAGTTTTGTTCGGACTCCTGTCCCTGTCAGCTCTGGTGCACCCAGCAAAATTATCCCTTCATCCCTCTCCAAAAGGGAGACCTGCTTTAGAAGATAGAAAGTTACAGTACAGTAAAGGCTCTTCAGCCCGCGAGGTTTCTCCAACCTTTTAACCTACTCTACGAGTGCTTCGGCAGATCTCTCCTCTCCCTCTCTCTGCTGATGCTGCTGACTCCTGCACCGACGATGGTTCCAAAGGCACTCTTCACTCACTGGCTCTTGCTCGTGTAGCATCAGTTTGACCTCAGAGGGCTTCAGTGCTCTCTACCACTTAGTATAAATCAATATAGAGTTTCTGACCCACATGCACAGGTTTGTAAATAGCCAGAAAGAGGGGCAATTTTATTTTCTTTTTTATATATACTTATTGTAATTGTTTCTATTATTATGTATTGCTGCCGCGAAACAACAAATTTCACGACATATGCCAGTGATATTAAACTTGATTCTGGTGGACCCAGGGCATCGGTGGTACATATTTGGTTTATTAGCACTGTTTTTAGTGCTCCAGTACAAATCAGAAAGACCTCAGTTTTGGTTAGGCTGGCGAATGAGTCAAAACACACACTTAAGCAGTCAGAGTGTGATCAGGACTGCTCATGCCTCCAATTTGGATTAGCTCCATCTGTTGATGGGGTCTTCGCGCCCTCAAGCAATCAGCAGACAGACCGAAGCATCTGACTTGCTAATTTGCCACATCTCGCTTCGATCTTGGTTTCATTATCACTCGGACAGATTGTATTTTCACACAAGTGTCCTGGGAGAGATTGCTTCCTCCTGCGAGGAGCATCAAGGACCGTGTGTGTACACTGTGCCAAGCACTGCGATAGATGTGTGCAATAATGATTACTAATAATGAGGGAGAGATCAGTGATGCTGGGAGCACACCAGTTTTCGATGATGAGCCTTCACACCTGCTAGCGAAGCAGCAGTAAAGATCTCTGTGGCAAATTAAGGACATCATTGGGATTGCAAATTATTGGGATTTATGATAGAACATAGAACACCACAGCCCAGTACAGGCCCTTCAGCCCACACTGCTGTGCTGACCTTTTAACCTACTTTAAGATCAATCAAACCTTTCCCTCCTACGCAATCTCTATTTTTCTGTCATCCATGTACATATTCAAGAGTTTCTTAAATGCCCCTAATGTATCTGCCTCTACCACCACCCTGGCAGGGTGTTGCACACACACACACACACCACTTTCAGTGATTAAAAAATCCCACACTTTCATCCAGTCACCTCAATATTACGCTGTACGCTCCAACTGTGCCACTTACCATCTTGTGCACCGCTAGCAAGTCACTTCTCACCCTTATTCTCTCCAAATAGAAAAACCCTAGCTCACTCAGTCTTTCTACATAAAACGTGCTTGCCAATCTAGGCAGCATCCTGGTAAATCTCCTCTCCACCCTCTCTAAGGCTTCCATGTCCTTACGATAATGAGGCAATCAGAACTGACAGTAACAAAAGGGGCACTCATGTTCAGCAAAAGCTATGACCAGGAAAACCACGGAAATCTTCCATTCACTAATGACCGTGTGGATAGTCAAAGGCTTTTTCCAGGGCTGAAATGGCTAGCACGAGAGGGCACAGTTTTAAGGTGCTTGGAAGCAGGTACAGAGGAGATGTCAGTGTTAAGCTTTTTTACGCAGTGAGTGGTGAGTACGTTGAATGGGCTGCCGGCGACGGTGGTGGAGGCGGATACGATAGGGTCTTTTAATAGACTTCTGGACAGGTACATGGAGCTCAGAAAAATTGGGTAACCCTCGGTAATTTCTAAGGTAAGGACATGTTTGGCACAGCTTTGTGCTCTGAAGGGCCTATATTGTGCTGTAGGTTTCCTACGTTTCTATTAAGCACCGATAAATTGAAGTGTTTCACAGGAGCAGGAATGAATAAGGTTTGATGCAAACTCACTCATGAAGTTATTAGAGCGGAACCACATTGGGGTTTATGGTGCATGGCAAAAGAAGAGGGAGATGTAGCAGGGACTGGGGAGGGAATTCTAGAATGTATGTCCCTCGCACCAGTAGTGGATCAATTCGATTGAAAGGGATGATGAAATGACTGCAATTGGGGTGGCCTGGTGGCAAGGACTGACATTTTTCTGGTCATACTCACTTTTTATTACAGGTTCAGCAACTGTTGTAATTCATGATTATCTAACCCAATTAACATGTCTCCAACTTGATGGCAAGAACATTGAATACTCTAATCTCTCCACCTCCCCTTACCTCTTTGTTCATTCCCCATTCTTCTCTTCTCTCACCTCTTCTCTTCACCTATCTATCGCCTCCCCTCTGTTGCCCCTCATTCTTCCCTGTCTCCCATGGTCCACTCTCCTCTCCTATCAGATTCCTCCTCCTTCAGCCTTTACCTCTTGCACCTATGAACTCCGAGCTTCTTACTTTATCTCCACTCACCTTCCCCCTCACTTGATTTCACCTATCCCCTCCGAGCTTCTTACTTCATCCCCCCACCCCACCCACCTGCCTTCCCCCTCACCTGGTCTCACCTATCACCTGTAAGCTTGTCCTCCTTTCCCTCCCCCACCTTCTGATTCTGGTTTCTGCCCCCTCCCTGATGAAGGGGCTCAGCCCAAAATGTTGACTGTTTATTCCTCTGTGTAGGTGCTGCCTGACATGCTGAGTGCCTCCAGCATTTTGTGTGTTTTGCTCTGAATTTCCAGCATCTGCAGAATCTCTTGTGTTCATTAATTATTTGCTGCCTACCATTAATTCTATAGTTCAACTACAGGACTGAAATATGACATTAGTGAAATAAGACTAATACAGATTACTTCTGGGCCAGGGGTTTTCAACCCAGCATCCACAGATCCCTTGGTTAATAGTAAGGTAAGGTTCCATAGCATGAGAAAGGATGGGAACACCTGCTCTAAGTAGTGGGTAATACTACAGTGAACTGGTAAATATATTCAGGCTATAATTCTCAGGATGCTCACCATACTGTGAAAAGCTAGGGCATTTGTATTGTGTGAATACCGGCTTTAAACACTCATGAAACTATTCCTGCTGTTTACTGGGGGTGTTACTCCAATGGTGTTATAGTGACAATGATAGAGCAGAGTGGCCTCGGTACCTGTGTTGCTGCTGAAAACAAGCTTTTCATCCAACCTATACCTCACCATACTTGCTCACATGACAATAAACACCTGAAAATTACAGCAAATTGCTTTTAAAAGGTGAGCTGTTCTGTGCTGTGCAATACACACAAAATGCTGGAGGAACTCAGCAGGTCAGGCAGCATCTGTGGAAATGAATAAACAGTTGACATTTCAGGTTGAGACACCTTCTTCAGGACTGGAAAGGAAGGGGACAGATGCCAGAATAAAAAGTTGGAGGGGTGGGAAGGAGGATAGCTAGAAGCTGATCCATGAAGTCAGGTGGGTGGGGAAGGTAAAAGAGCAGCAGAGGAAGGAATCTGATAGGAGAAGAGTGTGGACCATGGGAGAAAGGGAAGGAGGAGGGCATACGGGAGAGGTAATAGGCAGATGTGAAGAGGTAAGAGGCAAGATGCCAGAGTGCAGAATGGGAGAGGGGAGGGGAGGGAATCTTTTTTTTACCAGAAGGAGAAATCGATATGTCATCATGTTGGAGACTTGGAATATAAAGTGTTGCTTCTCCACCCTGAGGGTGGCCTAATCTCGGCAAACGAGGAGGCCATGGACTGACATGTCGGAACTGGAATGGAAATTGGAATTAAAATGTTTGGCCGCTGGGAAGCTCTGCTTTCGGCGAATGTTGTTTTCTGTGCTGTAGTGCTTTTTAACTCTATGGCTCCATGACAGAAAGAGAATTAATCAGAGCCTTCAAAGAGGTTTGTAGAGGACCATGAGAGAGAATAATTCACTGGTGATGAAGAAAGAATAGTGAATTGTTCTCTCTCCCCAGGCTTCCCATCCCATGATCCTCTCCCTTCTCCAGTCTGGTATCCCTTTTGCCAATCTACTTTCCAGCTCTTAGATCCACTACACCCCTCCTGTCTTCTCCTATCATTTCGGATCTCCCCCTCCTACTTTCAAATCTCTTACTATCTCTTCTTTCAGTTAGTCCTGACGAAGGGTCCTGGCCCGAAACGTCGACTGTACCTCTTCCTATAGATGCTGCCTGGCCTGCTGCGTTCCACCAGCATTTTGTGTGTGTTGCTTGAATTTCCAGCATCTGCAGATTTCCTCGTGTCAGTGAATTGTTCTTTTGGGAGCCGGCACAGATGTGATGGACTGAATGGCTTCCATCTATGATGTTCTATGTACAGCTCAAGCAATATAGCAGTGGAGCTTGACCTGTCACTGGTGTGTTCCTAAAGCACCCCTAACTGGTTGAAAGGTAAATGATGTATTACTAATTTGCCAGCTCTTTATGCCCATGTGTCGCAGACAGCTGGCTTTTATGGGTTTTAAGACCTACATTGTTAGAGCCAGTTTGTGTTCCCAGGGTAGGCCAGCATGATAGCATAGTGGTTAGCACAACGTTTTACAGTGCAGGTGACCCAGGTTCAATTTCCAACAGTGTCTGTAAGAAGCTTTTACATTCTCCCCGTGCCGTGTGGGTTTCCTCCAAAGTCTAAAGACATACTGGTTGCTAGGCTAATGTGTCTGCTCTGCCCCAGAAGGCTGTGGAGGCCAAGTCTCTGGATGCTTTCAAAAAAGAGATGAATAGAGCTCTTAAAAATGGCGGAATCAAAGGTTATGGGGATAGGGCAGGAACTGGATACTGATAGTGGATGATCAGCCATGATCACAGTGAATGGCGGTGCTGGCTCGAAGGGCCGAATGGCCTACTGCACCTATTGTCTATTGGTCATTGTAAATTGTCCTGTGATTATGCTATGGTTAAATCGGTGGTTGGCGCATGGCCAAGTGGTTAAGGCATTCGTCTAGTGATTTGAAGGTCGCTAGTTCGAGCCTTGGCTGAGGCAGCATGTGTGTCCTTGAGCAAGGCACTTATCCACACATTGCTCTGCGATGACACCAGTGCCAAGCTGTATGGGTCCTAATGCCCTTCCCTTGGACGACATTGGTGGCGTGGAGAGGGGAGACTTGCAGCATCCATACAACCTTGCCTGTGCCCTGGAAACTTTCCAAGGCGCAAATCCATGGTCTCATGAGACTAACGGATGCCTATTATTATTAAATCGGTGCTTTGCTGTGTGGTGTGGCTCCATGCTGTATCTCAATAATTAAGAAAATAAATAAATTATCATGTTAAACTGAATATTAATGCTAAATGTAGGGTGTGTTACAGACACAGAACTAATAAGAGAGTGGACAGAGCTTCAAGAAATCTAAAACTATTTCTAACTCACTAAAATGCAACAAATGTTATCCAGAAGCAAATATTTACACACACCCACGCATAATGTCAGATTGTGTAAACAAATGACAGCAGAAATAAAATTCTGTTTCTAACTATACATCAGTATCTGTCTGTAATTGGCTTCCAACGAAGTATACTTAATTTGATTTTTTTTTATCCTTCATTCACTTTGTGATCTGGTAAATCTGTGTATGTCGAGGCAGAATCAGAATCAGGTTTATTACCAATGACATATGTTGTTTAGCGACCGTACAAGGCAGAAATTTCTATAGGTTACAATAAGAAATATATAAAATATGACTAAATAGTGCAAAAGGAGGGCAAAATAGTGATGTCTTTTTCACAGATTCCTGTACTGTTCAAAAATCTGCTGGGGAGAGGAAGAAGCTGTTGCTAAAGCACTGGTGTGTGTCCTCAGACTCCTGTACCTCCTCCCTGATGGCAGTAATGAGAAGAAGGCATGTCTTGGTAGTGAGGGTCCCCAATGTTGGATGCCACCTTCTTGAGGCATCAGCTTTTGAAGATGTCCTGGATGATGGGGAGGCTAGTGCCCATGATAGAGCTGACTGAGATTACAACACTCTACAGCTTTTTCTGATCCTGTGCATTGGCCCCATACCAGACAGTGAAACAACCAGTCAGAATGTTCTCCATAGAATATCTGTAGAGATTTGCTAGAATTTTTGATGACATAGCAAATCTCCCCACTCTCCTAATGAAGTATGCCTTTTTCATGATTGCATCGATATGTTGGGCCCATGATAGACCTTTGAGATGTTGATGCTCAGGAACTTGAAGATGCTCACCCATTCTATTGCTAATCCCTCAATGAGGACTGGAGTGTGGTCTCTCAACTTCCCCTTCCTTAAGTCCTCAATTATTTCCTGAATCTTACTGGCGTTGAGTGCAAGGTTGTTGTTGCGACTCCTTTCATCCAGTGACTGAGCTTAAATCTGTGTATGTCAAGGCAGAATCAGGGGATTGCACTATAAGTAACACAGAGTAACATCAGCTGCTCTGATAATTTTGCATCTACAGTCGGTTGCCACCCTATTAGGTACACCTGTACACCCGCTCATTAATGCAAATATCTAATCAACCAATCATATGCCAGCAACCCAATGCATAAAAACATGTGGACATGATCAAGATGTTCAGACCAAATATCAGAATTGGGAAAAGGAGAATGGCCAGACTGATTCAAGCCACTTTATTAAGTACAGGAGTGGAACTGGTGTGGTCTTCTGGTGCTGCAGCCCATCCACTTTTCAAGGTTTGATGTGTTGAGCATTCAGAAATAGTCTTCTACACACCACTAACACGTGGTTATTTGAGTTACTGTCGTCTTCCTGTCAACTTGAACCAGTCTGGCCATTCTCCCCTGACCTCTCTCATCAACAAAGCATTTTCACTCACAGAACAGCCACTCACTGGATGGGTTTTGTTTATCGCCCCATTCTGTGTAAACTGTTGTGTGCGAAAATTCCAGGTGTTCTGCAGTTTCTGAGATACTCAAACCACCCCATCTGGCACCAACAATCATGTCATGGTAAAAGTCACTTAGATCTCATTTCCTCCCCATTCTGATGTTTGGTTTCAACAGTGACTGAACCTCCTGACAAGCAGGGGTATAGGTGTACCTAAAAGAGTGGCCACTCAGTGTGTATTGTGTGTGTGTGTGTGTGTGTGTGTGTGTGTGTGTGTGTGTGTGTGTGAGAGAGAGAGAGAGAGAGAAAAAGTAAAATCACTGAACACTGGATCCCTGGGGAACTGTTTTGGATATGTGGATGTGAGGGGATGACATAGCAGGACTCACAATGACCAGTCGATGCAAACAGTGTCTGAGAGCAAACAGAGTCAATTTGAAAAAAGTGACAGGTAGGGTCCTTAATTGGTTTTGTTCGTATATAGTAAAGAGAACATTTTTTGTCTGTCTTGGAGATAAATTTTTGAAGAGATACGATATACCTTTTAGTGCTGCTCTGGGAAGTTCTCTTGGTCCCCTACCTTCCTGCTTATACTTGATCCCCTTAGGAGACATCATTAGAGAGTATAAACTTGATTTCCATAGTTATGCAGATGACACACAATTGCAAATTTTGGTTGCGCCTGATGATGATAACACCCTATCTTCTCTGACTTCTAGTGTGGCTGCAATAAATAAATCGATGAGCAATAATTTCCTAAAACTAAATGAAGATAACATCTTTGGTTGGTGCCAATGACAAACAAAATAAACTTCTTGATAAACTTGGAAACTTGTAAAATCAGAAGTAACAAGCCTGGGTGTTAGCCTTCAGTCAGATTTGAAATTTGAATCCCACGTAAAGAAAGTGACCAGAGCAGCATTTCTACGTAAAAAATATTGTAAAGTACATCTGCATCTGTCACATAATAATGCTAATAAACTAATTCATGACTTATATCAAATAGATTAGAAAACCGCAGTGCACTTTTTACTGGCTTTCCAAAGCAATCTATTGATAAACTTCAACTCATTCGGAACTCCACCGCTAGACTTTTAACTAAAACCAGGTTCCTATAACATATCACTCCTATCCAAGCTCCTTTGGCTTTGTGTCCTGTATCTTTTAGAATTGATTTTAAAGTTCTCTTACTTGTTTTAAAGCTCATAATGGGACCAGAGTACATCACAGAATCATTTTCATTTTACAATCCTGTTTATAATCTTGTCTTCTTTTGTCAGTCTCTTAAATTTAAATGATCTCCCACAAAAGATAATTGACAGGCCAGCTTTTTTAAACAGCACTCCTAAACTGGAATTCAATATCTATAAGGGATGCAGACTCAGTTGATGCTGTTAAAGGCAAGTTCAAACCCTATTTATTTAACTTGCTTTTAACTGGCGTCTTTTTATTTTTTATTTCAATTTTATTTTTATTTTTTTATTTTACTTTTAGGCTTGCACTTTATCCCATTATAAAACGCTTTCAACTACATTGTCTGTATGAAAAGTGCACTATAAATAAGTTTTTATTTATTGTATCTATATTTCTTCTCAGCTCAAGCTGGTAAAACCTTAGGTATGTGAATAGCCAAGCACACTCATTTCTCAATTGCTGGGAAACTTCGGACTATTCTAGTGGTATTTAGTATTGTGGCTTTCTGGAGATTTACATAAATATTGTTGTGTAGGCCTAATTGTTTAATGCTATTATGTAGTGACTGTGGGATTATACCAGTTGTAGATAATACTTTTGGGACAGCATATACCCTTTTCATGTTCCATAGTCTTTCAATTTCCTCTTCTAATTCAGCATAATTCTGGTATTTTTCACTTATTGAGTTCTGTATGTTATTTGTGTTTGGAATGGCTATGTCTATTAAGTAAGTGGTTCTTGCTTGTTTATCCTGTATTATTATATCGGGATGGTTGTTATCGATTGTCTTATCTGTAATAATGGATCGGTCGTAATGTAATTTGTAGGATTCTGACTCTAAAACTGGATCAGGCTTGTATTTATTGATAGACATGGTGCCTTTTATGAGTTTGTATTTTAAAGCAAGATTTTGGTGAAGATGTTTGCCACTTGATTGTGCCTGTGTAAGTAATCAGATTGAGTTAAACTGCTGCAGGATCCTGTTTCTGGTTTCTCTTGACATTTTCTGCATTTATTATTATTGTTACTATTATTAATCCAGAGGTATTTACTGGGGATAATTATCAAATCATTCCCATTCTTATGTGAACAAGGTGTTGTTTGATGCAGCTTTATAAAACTAACCCAGGATAAAAAACCAAAATACTGGAGGTGCTCAGCAAATTAGGCTGCGTCTATAGAGGGAAACAAAAAGCTGATGTGAGAGAAATGGAGGCAATCCAGATCGAATACGAGGTATTGCTTCTCCAACCTATGGTAGCCTCGTTGTGGCCTTATCATGTTGGAATGGGAATGGGAAGTAGAATCTGAAGCAGAAATTAGGGCAGGGCCAGATTGAACAAGCTGGTTGCCAATTCTCAGCAAGTCACCTGATCCCTTTTTCCAAACTCTCTTATGTTGTTTGTGCTGCCTCTAATATTCTTTGTTTCCTGATTTTCCTCCTAGTTATAGATCTTACTCTTCTATTAATCCTTTTGTGCCAAGCAGTTCCTTTTGCACTGATAACCTTCTCAGTTTTAGTCTCTGGGATTTGAACCCCTTGCCAAAAAATGCTCCTTTCCCTGGATCATATTCCCAATTCCCATCATAGTCTTGACATAATGAAAACAAGCAAATCCAATTATTTTTCTCATCTTTGGAAACTGCCCTTTATCATAGTGTATTCTTTGTTAAGAGCGTGCTTGCTATTTTTACACGTGATCACTGCAGCAGGGATGAAACTGCTTCTTGGCTGGCTATCGGGGATAGAAGCCAATCAATGCAGAGGCTCCCCAACATCCCCGGGGTGCTACGATGTTTGCACAGAAAGATTAACTATTGATGCAGCAGAACCTCGGAGTTATGATCCCTAATTGACGTTCATAATGCTCTATGGCTGCTGTACTGAACAGTCGGCTTTAGAAAACTTCAAGCTAGTTCATAGACTTAATAAAATGCAGTGCTTGCGGTGACATTGTCACGTGTTGTGTGCAGGCCCTTTGCAAGTCTTTGCTCTCTTCCTGAGGGCTTTGTTGAATTATTCACAGAGCTCGGCTTGGAAACCCCAGTGCGACCCTGATTTTATTTTTTCTTTTGCTTGACTACTCCTTGCTGCTGATGAATATTCTACCTTGGTTAGTAATTGTTTTTGGTTGCCCCAGGGTGATGACCTTAGATGCTGCTTGTTAAAACTCTGAGCTGTCAGAACCAAAACTAAACCCTTTGGAGCCTAAAATGTCACCGAGATCGGGAGCTAGTCCATCTAAATGCCTCTATTGCACCTGTTACTACCACCTGCCCCTGGCAGTAGGTTCCTGGCACCTACCATCTCCTAGGTCCTTCCTCAACTCTGGGAAGCCATAGTACAGGTTGGGATGTCAGATTTCAGAATTCAATTCCGGCCCCGTCTGTAAGGAGTTTGTATGTTTTCCTTTGACCATGTGGGTTTCCCCTGGGTGCTCCAGTTTCCTCCCACAGTCCAAAGGTGTACCAGTTAATAGGTTAATTGGTCATTGTAAACTGTCCTGTGATTAGATGAGGATGGAACAGGTGGGTTGCTGAGCGGTGAGGCTCGTTAGGCTGGAAGGGCCGGTTCGCTGTATCTCTAAATAAGTAAACTAAAAGCCAATGATGGAGGCAACTTCTCATGTGCGACAACATTCACAATTAAATCTAATCTACCTTATACCTCAGCACCCTTGCAATATAAGACCTTTGTTTAAGAGGTCCACTGTTCTCTGGCTAAAGAGCCACCTCCTGAAAACTAACCCAGATCTGGGTTGTAGAGACCGTGAACCTTGTTCTTCTCTTGTCTATTCCAGAGAAAGTTTCCAGCAATTAACACTTTTCCATTTACATTCCTGTTCGATGCATTTAATGGTGCGTTCCATAATCGCTCTGAGAAGGCTTGACCTTTAGGATTCTGTTACGAATGTGTGCTGAGGTTATTATTTTTCCTATCTGCATCTCTGCTTAAAGCCCACATGTTTTTGTTGATGAAAGCTATTATTGAGTGGTTGAGCCCTAATTGAGACTGACTCTAGGCATTTTAATGTATTCATCAGCAAGCCCTTTATTTAAGCTGATAATAAAAACATTGAAGAATACAGCACGCTTTGAGCTGACCCAGAAAATGTTGATATTTAAGGGTGGATGTGGACACTAATGGATATGTGCTTGATGTGCACGTATCAGATCTGAATCACACCATAAGACCATAGAGTGTGGGGGCAGAATTCGGTCATTCGGCCCATCAAGTCTGCTTCACGATGGCTGATTTATTATCCCTCTCATCCCTCTTCTCCTGCCTCATCTCTGTAACTGTTGACTCTCATACTGATCAAGTTCCGAAGAGCTCCATAAGCCATTTTAATTCCTGAAACACTGAGTATCCTGAAAACGTGGAGTGTTTGATGGATGTGGGCCTGTACTCACTAGAGTTTAGAAGGCTGAGGGAGATCTCATTGAAGCCTACCAAATACTGAAAGGCCTAGATAGAGTGGACACGGAGAGGATTTTTCTAATAGGGAGGGAGTCTAGGGCCAGAGGGCTTAGCCTCAGAATGGGAGGTTGTCCCTTTAGAACAGAGATGAGGTTGAATTTCTTTATCCAGATGATGATGAATCTGTGTAATTCATTGCCACAGATGACTGTGGAGGTCAATTCATTTAGTATATGTAATGCGGGGTTTGAAAGGTTCTTGATTAGTAATGGCATCAAAGGTTATGGGGAGAAGGCAGGAGAACGCAGTTGAGATGGAAAATAAATCAATCATGATTGAATGGTGTTGCAGACCAGATGGGCTGAATGGCCTAATTCTGCTCCTATGTCTTTGTGGTTTAACGTACCCATCAACTTCATTCAGATTCTATTACACAGTTTCACCCCTGCGCACAGGTTGCAGTTGTCAGTGAACCTACCAACTTGTCCACCTTTAAGATGCGGGGGTAAACTAGAACCCCCCTGGTGGTGGTGGAATGGCGGAGGGGCTGGTGTGGTAAGGAAACAGGGAGAAGGTGCAAATGCGACATGGACAGGACCCGAGGTCAGGACTGAACCTGGATCATTGGTATTATGAGGCTGAGGTTATTCCAGCTGCATCACTGGGTCGCCACATCGCCAGCTCCTTTGGACCCAGATTCAGGCACCTGATAGACTTCCACTACATTTATCATGGCAACTCTCTGTACAGTGCTTGTGGTATTCAGAGGAGCAAGAGATGTAGAACTCTGGTTCTTGAAGTTTTTCACACAGGAGGCGGTCTTCCTTGCCTAATTCCTAGACTCCTTGCTTGCATGAGAAGTCATTTTTACTAGTATTATATTGGAATTGGAATTGGTTTATTATTGTGACATGTACGAGGAACAACGAAAGTCTTGTCTTGCGCACTGTTAATACAGCTCAGATCATCACACATTGAAGTAGAACCAAGCAAAACTAAAACAATGCAGAATAAAGTGTAACAGCTACAGAGAAAGAGCAGTTTAGGTAAACAGTAAAGTGCAAGATCATATCGTGGTAGATTGTGAGATTCAGAATCTAAATTATCATACTCGGGAACTATTTCATAGTTTTATAACAGTGGGGTGGGGTGAGGCTGTCCTTGAGCCTTGTGGCTTGTGATTTTGAGCTTTTGCATCTTCTGCCCAATGGAAGAGGGAGAAGAGGGAATGTTTGTGGTGGGTGGGGACTTTGATTCTGCTGGCTCCTAATGAGGCAGTAAGTTTAGACATTATGAGCAGCACACTATACGGGTGACATGATAGTGTAACACTTTACAGTGTTAGTGACCATGATCAGAGTTCGATTCCACTGGTGTCTGTAAGGAGTTTGTACGTTCTCCAGGTGACCGTGTAGTTTTCCTCAGGGCGCTCTGATTTCTTCCCACATTCTAAAAGCGGGCTGCCCCCAACTCACCACTGGAATATGTAGAAACCATGTGTCTATTTGCAGAATCAGGTTTATTATCACCATGAGGTAGTGTTCATGGGTTCAGTGTCGATTTAGGAATTATTTGGCAAAGGGAAAGAAACTGTTCTTGAATCACCGAGTGTCTGCCTTCAGGCTTCTGTACCTCCTTCCTGATGTGAACAATGAGAAGGGGGCATGTCCTGGGTGATGGGAGTCCTTAATAATGGACGTTGCCATTCTTAGGCACTGCTGCTTGAAGATGTCTTGGGTACTGTGGAGACTGGTACCCAGGATGGCGCTGTCTGAAGTTACGACTTTCTGTAGCTTCTTTTGGTCCAGCACAGGGGCTCCCCTCCACCCCATACCAGACAACGATGCAGCCTGTCAGAATGCTCTCCATGGTACATCCATAGAAGTTTTAAAGTGTTTTAGTTGACAAACCAAATCCCTTCAAACTCCTAATGAAATATAGCTGCAGTCTTGCCTTCTATAGCTGCGTCGATACGTTGGGAGCAGGTTAGATCCTCAGAGGTCTTGACTCCCAGGAAGCTGAAATTGCTCACTCTCTCCACCTCTGATCCCTCTATGAGGATTAGTACATGTTCCCTTGTCTTACCCTTCCTGAAGTCCACAATGAGCTCTTTCGTCTTACTGACGTTGAGTGCCAGGTGTTGCTGTGACACCATCCCTCTAGTTGGCATATCTCACTCCTGTATGCCCTCCCATCACCACCTGAGATTCTACCAGCAATGGTTGTATCATCAGCAAATTTATAGGTGGTATTTGAGCTATGCCTAGCCACACAGTCATGGGTATAGAGAGAGTAGAGCAGTGGGCTAAGCACACACCCCTGAGGTGCGCCAGTGTTGATTGTCAGCGAGGAGGAGATATTATCACCAATCTGCACAGATTGTGGTCATCCGGTTAGGAAGTCGAGGATCCAATTGCAGAGGGAAGTACAGGGGCCCAGGTTCTGTAACTTATTGATTAGGATTGTGGGAATGATGGTGTTAAATGCTGAGCTATAGTTGATGCACAGCATCCTGACATACGTGTTTGTGTTGTCCAGGTGATCTAAGCCAGTGTGAAGAGCCATTGAGATTGCGCATGCCATAGACAAATTGTGGCGATAGACAAATTGTAATGGGTCCCGGTCCTTGCTGAGGCAGGAGTTCATTCTTGTCATGACCAACTTCTCAAAGCATTTCTTTGCTGTAGATGTGAATGCTACTGGGCGATAGTCATTAAGGCAGCTCACACTACCCTTTGGCACTGGTATAACTATTGCCTTTTTCTGTCTGTCCATACTGTAGTTTTTTGTTGCACATTTATTATGGGTAAATTGTCACATAGATTGGGGTGTGGAAGCAAATGAGTTTAGTTTGGTATTCATGCTTTATCTAAGTTCAGTTTAGTCTAGTTAGAGGCAACCAGAATGACTTTTTTTTGTTGACTGCTAATGCTACTGCTAGATCACTATTTTATCATCACTAGACCGCTTATTTCGTTATAGTGCTAGTTTTAGTTCTGTTAGTTTTTTTATTGCTACAAGATTGTTTATCTTTGCTGGTTTTTTAATAAAGGTTCGAACGTATTCTTTTGAACTTTGGAACTTCGTTAGTTGGAACGTGTCACCAAGTGTCAACCCCGTGCTTGGTCTCTGAGCAGATCTGATTTGTTTTAACTGCTACAGACTGTGTTGGTCAATGCAAAATGATGCAATTCACTGTATGTTTTGATGTTTCGATGCACAAGTGACAGATGAAGCTCATCTAAATCAATCTATGTGACTCCTAGGGTAGGAAACTCAAGCCAGATGAATGCCTACCTACTAGTTCTTAAGGTTATGATTCATTGTTATTTATGCTTTAGGTGTTGGAATCGCCCCCTGGGAGGACTGAACCAACTCTCACGTCTCCCACTGATGAGTGGCATGTCTCCAGACCTGGCAAGCAGTCTATTACCATCATACTGCATGGGGCAACTGACCTACCAGCCCTCAGTGATGGCTCTGTGCCCCAACCGTTTGGGACTGTGTGAGTACCAGGCTCTGTTCTTTGTCACAACGCTGAGTGAGTTGTGCGATAGCAAACCATTGACTGTGGGAAACAAAGTTGGGGGAAAGACATAGTGAGGATGAGTGGTTAGTAATATTTTAAGATGTTGTTGACTGCCTTGGATTAGAGTCATAGAGTCATATAGCACTACAGCACAGAAACAGGCCTTTTGGCCCATTTAGTCAATGCAATACTGTCATTCCGCCTAGTCCCTGCACCTGGAACATAGCCCTCCATACCCTTCCCACCTATGTACCTATCCAGACTTCTCTTAAATGCTGTAACAGCGTAACGCTAACCACTACGTCACCCTAAAAGTTGAGTGATAGAACCTGAGGGGTGTTGGGGAGAATGAGAATTAAATTGGATTAATGCAGGATTTGTGTAAAATGGGTGGTTGATAGTTGTTGTTGACTTGATGGGCTGAAGGGCATGTTTCTGTGCTGTATCTATGGTTCCTGGACTGGATAGGTTTAGAAGAATATGGGCCAAATGTGGGCAAATGGGACTAGCTTACTACAATATGGGCCAGCACAGGAGAGTTGGGCTGAAGGGCCTGTTTCCCTGTTGAATAACTATGTCTCCAATAACTCATCATCGACCTTCTTTCCTGAACTTAACTGCCTATCTGACCCACAAGACTGGAGAAGCAGTAATTTTTTCCAACTCAGAAGAAGACCAAAGCCGCCTTCTTCAGCTCCCATTACAAACTCAGTGGTCTGATCACACATGATTTGCATCTCCTTATACAGAAATTATGGCACAAAACTGGTCCATGCCAACAGTTATGTCCAGCACATGGTACATGGGTGGAACATGTTTAGAGGCATCTTGATGAAACGTGGGAAAACTAGACCCGGGTTCAATTCCACCTCTATCTGTGAGGAGTTTATATGTCCTCCTCATGACCACATGGAGTATCCTCCAGGAGCTTCGGTTCCTTCCCACATTCCAAAGCCTTGCGGGTTAGTAGATTAATTGGTCACATGGGTGTAATGGACGGTACAGACTCTTTGGGCTGGATGGACTTGTTACTGTGCTGTGTCTCTAAATAATAATAAAAATAAACAATGTTGTATATATACCAGAATTGTTCATGGGACGGTAGGCAGAGAGCTTTGCTCTAATTGTGACACATCTTGTTCCTTTGCTGAGAGAGTGTGATGAGAAAGCGAAGGAGGAATTTGCTGTCCTACCTCTGAGAGTGTGACAGGACAGTGTAGTGAGAACTTCATTTTGCATGTGATCTTTGTGTTCCTGCCCTGGGGCTCTGTACAAGGTGGTGTGGAGGGAGCTTTACTCAGTACCCAGCCTGTGCAGCTTGTACTCTGGCATTGTGGTGGGGACCCTGCACAGAAATTATGGCGCAGAACTGGCCCAGGGCAAGGTTTTTTCCCAGCATGTGTCACATGAATGGGAAATGTTTCAAGGGATGTGGACCAAACATAGGCAAACTAGACTAACCTTGGTCGGCTTGGAAGAGTTGGGCCAAAAGAAGTGTTTCAGTGCTGTATTGCTCCATGACTCTATAAGGGAGAATTCATAACCTAAGGGTGGTGAATCTATGCAATTCATTGCCACAGACAGCTGTGAAGGGCAAGTAATTGGGTATATTTAAAGCAGAGGTTGATAGGTTCTTGGTTAGTAAGGGCATCAAAGATTATGGGGAGAAGGCCAGAGAATGGGGCTGAGAGGGAAAATAAATCAGCCATGATGGTGATTTATGGTGGAGCAGATCTGATGGATCAAATGATGGAGCAAACTCAACTGGCTGAATAGCCTAATTCTTATGTCTTTTGACCTCCAAGAGGACAACAACCTTGTCGTTGTTCGGAGGCTGGCATGCTTCAATGACCTGGAGGGCTATGTTGGCTAGAGTCAGGGCTTTATCCTTTGGTTCTTGGTATGGACACACATGCTGAGCAGGTCAAAGGGTAAAGGCTAGACAAAGAGTGGTCCACCAGTCCTCCAGGTTTGGGAGAGGGGGTGGGGTTCAGCTCAGGGCTAACAACCCTGACTGGTAAAACAAAACTTATGAAAACAGCTGTGAAGAATCCTTCTACATCTAAATGGCCAAAGACAGATAGAGATCAAGGACCTTCATTTCTGTCCTAAATGCCAGCGGTGTAACGTAAATAAGTATAATCTTATAGGCTCTGTGACACAAGCTCTTCCCATCCTTCTTTATTTTATGTTATCACCTTCCACTCCTTTCTTTCTTTGTTCTTCTTTCCCTTAAATGTACAACACATAGATTAATCTCAAATTATACTCGTCTCAAATTGCAACACTCTAGAACTTTTGTGGCATCTGTCTCTGTAGCTTGTGTTTTGCAATCTTTAGGCATTGATGCAAGGCAGGCTTAAAAGAGATAAAGGAAAGGAGTCTGGAATGCGAAACGTACAAATGTTACAACAGCCTCACGTAAACCAATCGGCACTTGGTATGAGTTACTCACTATGAGCAGAGGGTTTAAAGGGACAGGGTGACAAGTGACTGCCACAGCCCTGCATTGCACCTGAGAATATTTATGGCAATTCAGTGGGCAATCTGCCAACATCATAGAGACAGAACATATCCAAAATTGTTTTCTAACCACCATAAAAAAGAGGATACAGCTGCTGCATCCATTCTACTTATTAAAAAATGAGGCTCGTTGCCAAGAGCATTTTCCTCAATTTTGACAAGATTGTGCCAACCCTGAAATCAGTTCTTCTAACCTAGTGGTGAGTTAGGCTAATCAAGGTTATGGTTGCACTGTAAGTCTCCTCTTACTTCTACCTGGTGAAGCTAGTCAGGGGACTACTAAACTATTGTAAAGTGCAGCCGCCTTACAACTGTGTGTTAATGTTAGGATGACACAGAAACACAATTATTTTGGGACAGGTTACAGTCAAGAACTTAGTGGGGTGCGGTTGGAGAGGAGCAGTTTTAGGACTGCTGGAAGTTCTCCAAGACACCAGTGAACTGAGGTTTCACTTTCTACATTTAATGGCTGGTTGGTTGTTGGAGGGCAAACCCCAGTTGTTACCATAAACACAAGAGATTCTGCAGAGGTTGGAAATCCAGAGCAACACACACAAAACGCTGGAGGAACTCAGCAGGTCAGGCAGCATCTATGGAGAGGAATGAACCGCCATCAGGACTAGAAAGGAAGGGGGCAGAAGCTAGAGTAAGAAGGCGGGAGGGGGTAGGGTCAGGAGTGCAAGCTGGCAGGTGATGGGTGAGATCGGGCGAGGGGGAAGGTGGGTGGGTGGGGGAGGCGGAAATGAAAGAAGAAGCCACAACAGGATAGTTAGAAGAGGTAACGGGCTGGAGAAGAAGGAATATAATAGGAGAGGAGTGTGGACCATGGATGAAAGGGAAGGAAGAGGGACACCAAAGGGAGGTGATGGCAGAAGGAGTGAGAGGCTACCCAGAATGGGGAGAAGGAAAAGAGAGAGAAGTAATAGGGAGAAATGATCAGAAATGAGAGAAATTGGTGTTCATGCCATCTGGTTGGAAGCTAATGAGAAGGAATATGAGGTGTGATTGCTCCTCTAGCTTGAGTTTGGCCTTGTCATGGTGTTATCCTCTTCGTAAATGCTGCCTAACTTGCTGAGTTCCTTTAGTGTGTGTTGCTCAAGATTTCAGCTTAAATACACCACTGTGCAGCTGGGTGTCGTACTTTCTAACGGACAAACCTCAGGTAGTAAGGATGCTCCTCCCTGCTCCTCATCCTCGACACTGGTTACCCCAGGGCTGTGAGATGAGCCCGTTGCTCTACACTCTGCTGACACATAACTGTATTGCCAAACACCTGAGCAATTGCATCGCTGATAACTTTACAGTAGTGGAGCTCATCATTGACAACAATGAGACAGCCTACAGAGAGGAGGTGGAGGAGCCCGAGGCCTCTGATGCAAGGCAAATAACCTGTTACCAAGACAAAGATGGTTATCGCCCTCAGGAGAACTCACATCACTTACTCCGCTCTTTAAGTCAGTGACACTGCAGTGCAAACTGCATGCACAATCCCTCCTGGCCCCTGAACACATTATACACAATGGCTCACCTTTTCCAGGAAGCTGAAGAGAGCTGGGTTATGCACATTTATACTCTTGTCATTCAGATGCTCAGTACGGAGCATCCTAACAAGCTGCATCACTGCCAGGTATGGAAACTGCACTGCAGCAGACAGGAAGGCTCGACAGTGGCTCGTCTAAACTGCCCAGTGCATCACCTGTACTAGCCTACCCACCATCAAGGACATAGATACAGAAAGGTCCCGGAAAAGGCTATCAGTATCATGAAAGATCGCACCCACCCTGCTCATGATGGGAGTTTGTCCCACTCCCATCAGGGAGGAATCTACATAGCATCCATGCCAGAACCACTGGAGTCAAAAGCAGTATTTTTCCCAAGCAGAAATACTGATGAACACCTCCACTTACTAACCCACTGTTTCACCACTCCCTCCCCCACCACCACTACTTTATCACTTACAAACCCACTGTTTCACCACTCCCTCCCCCACCACCACTACTTTATCACTTACAAACCCACTGTTTCACCCCCCACCCCCGCACCACCACCACTACTTTATCATTTCCTGTCAGTCACCTTATGTACAGACACTCCTGTACCTAGCGTCACTTTTTGGACACATAATCTATATATGAGTGGCAGTTGTCTGTTGTGTCCGACGATGACAGGAGACCCGTGCGGGAGAGTTTTTAGAGTGGAAAAGCCATTGCACTGGGGCAGTTCCTCTCTCAACCTCAGAGGTCCGGGTCCAGTGGTATGAACAAGCATCACAAACTGGGGTCTTCCTTGTTTGCAGCGGATGACCATGATGTCTTCTGTGCCTTGTCATGCCCTTTACTATCCACAAAGTGTGGCAGAACTGCCTTCCTGCCCATTGGATCTCACTTTGATCTCATCCGCTCAGTCTGCCGGAACTGACTTGACACTCTAGGTCAGGCGTGTCCCATCTTGCCAGGGTATGAAGCCTCCCAATCTCACCAGGGTATGAAGCCTCCCGATCTCACCAGGGTATGAAGCCTCCCGATCTCACCAGGGTATGAAGCCTCCCAATCTCACCAGGGTATGAAGCCTCCCGATCTCACCAGGGTATGAAGCCTCCCGATCTCGCCAGGGTATGAAGCCTCCCGATCTCACCAGGGTGTGAAGCCTCCCGATCTCGCCAGGGTGTGAAGCCTCCCTATCTCACCAGGGTGTGAAGCCTCCCTATCTCGCCAGGGTATGAAGCCTCCCGATCTCGCCAGAGTATGAAACCTCCCAATCTCACCAGGGTATGAAGCCTGCTGGCTACCCTCACCTGCTTTAGCCCACCTTTTGAAGTGGTGAACTGGGTGAGAGCAGAGTGTCAGGTGGAGACCGAAGGTGAGTGATTTATTATCGTGTTATCGTATTGTATTTTTTTTGTGCTGCATTGGATCCAGAGTAACAATTATTTTGTTCTTCTTTACACTTATGTACTGGAAATAACATTAAACAATCTTGACTCTGCAGAATCTCTTGGGTCTAAATCTTGTCTGTCCCCTTAAACCAGTAATGAGGGAGTGAGGCACGTCTGGATGTGAAGTTATATCGGGGTCTTGTCTCCCCATAAACCCATTATCTTGAAGACCATTAGGGAGGTTCTGCTGGTATCCTGAATCAGTATGTATCCCTAGACTACAGATCAGTGAAAGGGGTTATCTGTCTGTGACAGACTTGTTCTGTTTGTGGGATCAAATTGATTGCCATTTCATTCCTAGCAATGCAACCAACTGAGGAAATGCACACTGTGCTGCAACGTGCTCTGGGATATTGAGAGAATGAGAAAAATGCTGTCTGGATCAAAGTATTGGTGGGACATTATTTCAAGTAGAGTTAAAAGTCCCACTTCTATTGGTGTCACAAACAGCTGTTTAAAAGCCCTTTCATTATCCAGAGAAAGGTTTATTGTGTTTAACGGTGATTGTGATATTGAGGGTGCTGTACTGTGGATCTTCATTTACAGTGTTAAACATTCAAAGCCTACCCTGGTAGTTCAGGTATAGATCAAAAATCCTTCTGGAGAATTCAATGAAGAGCAGCACGTTCTGAATCAGGATCAGAGTCAGGTTTATTGTCACTAAGGTCAGTTGTGAAACTTGTTTCGTGGCAGCAGTACAGTGCAGGCAAAACAAGTGACTATAAGTTACAGTATGAATAAATAGAGCAAAAGAGGAATGGTGAGGTAGTGTTCATGGATTAATGGACCATTCAGAAATCTGATGGCAGAGGGGAAGGAGCTGTTCCTGATATATTGAGTGTGGGTCTTCAGGCACCTGTACCTCTTCCCTGATAGTAGTAATGAGAACAGGGCATGAACTGGATGGTGAGGGTCATTAATGATGGTCCTCACCTGATCTGCTGGGTTCCTCCAGCATTTTGTGTGTGTTGCCCTTAATGAAGGATACCACCTTTGGAAAACATTCTCGATGGTGGGGAGGCTTGTGCCCGTGAGAGCCGCTGAGTCTGCAACCCTCGAATGCTTCTTTCAAACCCGTGCATTGGCAGAGCAGACTCGTTGGGCCAAATAGCCTAATTCCGATCCTGGATCTTATGGTCTTATACCAGGTGGTGATGCAACCAATCAGAATGCTCTCCACTGTACATCAGTAGAAATTTGATAGAGTCTTTGGTGACATACTAAATCACCAATCTTACTGTCTTCCCTCAATCAAAAGCATCAGTGAGTTGCTTCCTCCTACTTGCAGGGTCTTGCTGCGTACAAATTGGTTGTTACATTTATTTCTCTTTGGAATTCTCAAGGGATTTATTGCACAGACTAGGATATTTGTAAGGGAACACTGCATAAAAGCAATTCTTTCTTTCGCTTTAGGGAAAGTTTACTTTTGACTAAGTTATCAGTGATTTTTTTTAAATCCCTCACAGTACAACAAAGGTGCAGTTTAAAAATAATGCTAATCCATTTTTATGTTCAGTTAATTTGGGAGGCCTGATCTGAAAAACTGCGGCCCACCCAGTCAGATTTTGATGAAATATCTGCTTTGATGCAGACTGCCGCTGCTCATGAATTTTTAACCATGTGCAAACTCTCATAAATCTTTCAGCACTGTGGCTTTTTCTCAACGTAATCATCACTTGCTGGAACAGGTGCCGTAAAACATTACAAATCTGGGCCCTTGGGGGCAGCTTATAAACAAAGCAAAGAGATAAACTCTTATGAACCTTTCTGTGGAGTGGAAATTTAATTGAAGCAAGTATGTTGCTTTCTCACTATAATGCATTATGTGTGTATGTATGGGTGTGTGTGTGTGTGCGCATTAGTGTCTACTGTATATACAATGCTGTTTGCATTGGTGTGTGTATACTGTATGCATGCAGATTTCTGTACATGTCTGTGTGTCCCTATATGCATATGCCTAAAGGTATGTGGAGCGTTTGCATGTACCCATGTGTTTAAGGAATTGTGTTTCTGTTCTTATCGGTCCTTGTGTGTGTCCATGCTTAGCGGTGTGAGTTCCTGTCTCTACTGCTGTTCCGTGTTTGTGTGCAAATGTGTAGAGTGTGTTTGTGGGAGCCTGTGTGTATGTGTGTGTGGCTGTGCAAGTGTGTGTGAGTGAGTGTGAGTGTGTGTGTGTGTGTGTGTGTGTGTGTGTGTGTGTGTATGTTTGTGTGTGTGTGTGTGTGTGTGTGTCCGCCTGTTGGTCAGTCTGCCTGCATGTCTGTGTGAGGTTGAGAATTGAGTTGCCAGTGTGGACCTGCAAGGGCGTAGGATGTTGGGATAAGACAAGGCCATCCATTATTCATCTTGTGTGTCACAGACTGAACCCAGAGCCCTTCCCTGCTTGATCACACTCTGCTGATGAAGGGCTTACGATACTCGACAGGAACCGATCCCGGGCCTGATAATGGGAGATTAAGTGGCTGACAGGATATTTGACTTACTTGGAAGAAGGAAGCTTTTATAAAAATAAACCGGTCGCAGGATGAGTGGCAAGGTTGGGTTTAGCTGACAAGGATTTTGCCAGCAATCACTTTGCAGATTGGCAGGTTACCAGTCAGTGGAAATTCAGTATTTTAAATTAAAGCACAAATCTGAGGATTCACTCCTTGCATTGTATCAGTGTTAAAGTCTGGAATAGATTTTTTTTAACCTTGAAGTGACATGAGTGACAGAGTAATAGAGCAAGGAGACAGGTCCTTCAGCCCAACTGATACATGCTAGCCACACATCTATCCTGCTAGTCCCGGTTTACTGTATTTATCCCAGAACCCTCCAAGTTCTTCCCCTCCATGTACTTATTCAAGTGCCTCTAAAATGTTACAATTGTGCCCACCTCAGCCACTTCCTCCAGCAGTTCATTTTTACGTGGGTTAGGGTGGTCCAATATTTTTGTATATATCTTGGCAGACACTTGAACTTCTCAGTGGGACAACAGAGGAAACACTCTAGAGATAGGAATGTGGTTGGTTTTCCCTTCCCCTTCCCCTTTGAAAGGGGAAGGGAAATAATAATCTACATCACATTATTTGGTCTTGGGTCCCCAGCTCCTTTGGAACAAGTTGTTTCCCCCCCTCTCTTTTCACTATTTCTATTTTAGTTCACAAGTTCCCCTCATTCTCTTTCTCACATTTCCGTTTATCCTCGTGCACTGTCCTTTCTCCCTGGTTCAGATTCAGATTCATTAATTCACTTACTACATGCACGTTTCGCTGTCCCTCTCGCACAATGCTGCCGGAGTCTTGCGTCTTGGGCGGGGTCTAATTGGCACAGTTTGTGGATTGGACTCTGTAGTTCATGTTATGATGTGTTTCTGGTGTCTGGTCACTTTTTTTGTTGCTGTTTGGTGCGATTTTGATCGGGGGGGGCTGGCTCTGCGGCCTGCAGTCGCCAAGCGCAGCACTGAACTGAACTGAACATCCCTCGACGGACGGCTTTGTGGTTTGACGTTTTATATTCTGTGTTTTTTCACTTGCTTTTGCTGTTTGTGTGATTTGTTTTTTTTTAATACATTGGGGATTTGATGTTTTTCTTTGAACGGGTTCCATGGTTTTCCTTGGTTTGTGCCTGTCTGTGGGAAGACAAATCTCAGGGTTGTGTACTGCATATGTACTTTGATAATAAATGTACTTTGAATCTTTGAATCAAAACATGCAGTGAAATGCATTGTTTGGTTAACAACTAACATAACCTAAGGGTGTGCTGGGCAAGTCCGCAAGTGTCACCACACATTCCAATGAAAACATAGCATGCTCACCATGAACAGCAGAAACAACAAAACAAGCCCTTTTCCTCTCTCCTACCCACTTGCACGCATAGACAGTACTCCAACCCCAGGAAAGGCTGCTTCTGGGCCTCCAGCCTCTGGTGCACTCGGGAACTCGCAGACATCAGACCTCTGATTTTCACAGTGGACTCGCAGACTCAGACCTACAGGCTTCCAGACTTCCAGACTTGTTGACTGTAGTCTTTGACCTTCGGGCTTTGATCTGCGGTGTTTGCCCCAGGACTCTCCGCTGATGTGACCCTGAATTCCTTACTCTCTGTTGCTTGCTCACACTTCTCATTCTCTCTTTAATACTCTCCTCTCCCTCCTTTCCTTTCTTCCCCTGGACATATTTCCTTTCTCCTCACTCTTTCTACCTTCCATCTTCCTCTCTCTCTCTCAACATTCCCTCCATTTCTCTCTCTCTTTCTCACTTTTCCCACTTTCTTTATTGTCTCACAAACTCCTCCAGTCGGAAAAATAGCTGCCTGAATGTTCAAAACCGTTTCTGATAGTCTTATGACTTGTTAAGACAAGAAAATCTTCTGGAAATCTCACAAGACTTAAGCTGATTTTAATCTAGGCTCTAAGTATATTTTAGCCTTGACTACATGTAGATCTAGCATTTTAGCACCTTGTATGGGAGTAAAATGCATGTATCCAAATACACTGTTCATTTTTAAATATTGGATGGGATGTGAATTTTAAGCTGTGTTATCCATTCCCAGAAAGCCTACATATTTTGGTATTTTATATAGCATGTTATGAGTGTTATTTTCTAACTCAACCATAAAGATACGAAGAGAATGGTTAGACATGAGAATAAAATTAATCAGGTGAACTGCAATCCTGTTTGAACATCTCATCACTGTGGCTTGAAATGCTCAGCACATCATTAACTTGGGGAGTGAAATCTTTCACAAAACTCAGCGGCTGTAATAACTACCTACATCACATTCTTTTCTTACAACAGAATTGAAGTGCTCCCTTTTTACAGCCTTGGGCTTGGTGAAACTTGTTAATGTTTATGTTTACGATGTGTTTCGTGTGCATCTTACAGAATAAGTAGCCGGGATCTGTGTTTGTTGGTGCAGAAGCATTGCAATAGTATGTGATTAGCTCTCTCAGGATAAGGGCCATCACTACCATCTGGGGAGATACAGGAGCCCGATTCCTGAACAATACATGAACGTATGAACATTCCCTTTCTCTTTTGCTCTACCTACTTGCCTACCCACTTGCCTACTTACTTACATTATTTATTTAGGTAGCTTATAGTAATTTTTTATATCATGCACTGTACAGCTGCTGCAAAACAAGAAACTTCACAACATATATCAGTGATAGTAAACTTGAGCCTGATTCTGAGTGCGGAAAAGATTTGTGAGATGTTACCAGAACTTGAGCTATAAAGAGAGGTTTGACAAGTGGGACCTCTTTCTTTGGAGTGGAGGAGATGAAGGGGTAATCTTATATGAGCACTACCTTGCTATTCCTCTTTCACACTACTTCTCTCTATATCTATCTTTCTGTCTATCCATCTATTGCAACTTTGTCTAATGTGTGTGTTTTGCAGTGCACTGCTGCCAGAAAACAACAAATTTCACAACATACTGTACGTCAGTGATAATAAACCAGATTCTGACTCAGTGGTGAATTCTTTTACTTCTTGAGACAAAAGGTTGTGATTCAGACCTCTGTAGCTCAAAGTTCTCACTGGTGTACACATGGGCACCATTGAGGGATTGTTGCCTTTTGAAGATACTTTCAGAGGTGCTGTCCTTCAGTCACCATAGTTAAAGTTAGGTTATTAAGCTGGATCTTGTAGGCAAAATGGCTACATTATATCAGTAGTTTTAATGAGTACTACAGGGGGCTTTAAATTACTTTAGGACATGTTGAAAATCAACCTCTGCAGATTGATATTATCAAACATCGCAATGAGACTGATGGTAAAATACAGCTGTACATGGAAAACTGTTGGTCCAAGATGATTTTGGGAACTTAACAGGCCATACAAAATCTGTGGAGGCGAAGGGGCAGACATTTCAGGTTACCTGAATTGTTGACCATCCTTCTGCCCCATAGATACTGCTCGATCCGCTGAGTTCCTCCAGAAGTTTGGATTTTGCCCCAGGTTCCAGTATCTGCTGTCTCACGTGTCTCCATAAATTTGGAATGGCTCAATATGTTTTCAAATGCCTCTGAACTATTGATGCACCTGAAACTGACTATCAGTACATTCCTCACCATGGTCCCTCAGTGACTGATGCTGTACATAGTGTGGCAGACCTGACAGAGAACATTGCCACCAATAGATCTACCTGGAAGATTGGAAATTGTATTGATTTATTATTATTGAGATATAGTGTTAAGCGTGACCTGCATACTATTCATGCAGATCAAATTCTATTTATTTATTTATTGAGAAAAGGTCCTTTGAGCCATGCTGCCCAACAATCCCCTGATTTAATCCTAGCCTAATCACGGGGGACAATTTATAATGACCAAGAGTGTCTGAAGGAAACCCGTGCAGTCATGAGGAGAACATACAAACTCCTTACAGGCAGCAGCGGGAATTGAACCCCGGTCGCCTGTACTATAAAGCAGGGGTCCCAAACCTTTTTTGTACCGCAGACTGGTTTAATATTGACAATATTCTTGCGGGCCGGCCGACCGGGGGGGGGGGCGCGGGGGTGGTGTTCAACTAGGGTTAAACCCACCTCAACATGTCTTTTATAGTCAGGGTTGCCAACTTTCTCACTCCCAAATAAGGGACAAAAGTAGCAGTCAAATACAGGACACTTCACCCCAGGAAAAACTACTATGACCATGATGCCTTGCGCGGGCACCTGTGTGCGCATGCGCATACGTGCTGATTTTTTTCCCCACAAATTGGTTTTGCCTTCATCTTCCCGACTATACTGTACATACATTATTTCTACTTTATATAGGCTGTGTATTTATCATATCATTCCTGCTTTTACTATATGTTGGTGTTATTTATTTTCGGTTTTATGTGTTATTTGGTATGATTTGTTAGGTTATTTTTTGGGTCTGGGAACGCTCAAAAATTTTTCCCATATAAATTAATGGTGATTGCTTCTTCGCTTCACGCCATTTTGGCATGACAGGTTTCATAGGAACGCTCTACCTTAGCGGGGGAAATACGGGACAAGGGTGGTCCCGTATGGGACAAACCAATTTAGCCCAATATACGGGATGTCCTGGCAAATACGGGACAGTTGGCAACCCTATGTTCAAGTTCAACAGTGTGTGACAGGGAATGAGGAAAGATGCAGCTGACTCATATCGTTTCCTCACGGCCCGTTAGCACATGCTTTGCGGCCCGGTGGTTGGGGACCGCTGCTATAAAGTGTTGTCCTAACAACTATGCTACCACACCGGCCACTCCTTACAGGCGTGCATTGAGGTCTTACAAGGTAAAACAATAACAGACTGCAGAATAAAGTGTAACAGCTACAGAGAAAGTGCAATGTGGGTAGGCAATAAGGTGCAAGATTTTAACGAGGTAAATTATGAGGTCAAGAGTCCACTTTAACATACTGGGGAACTATTTAATGGTCTTATAACACTGGTATAGATGGTCGTTGAGCCTTGTGGTGCTTGCTTTGTGGCTTTTGTGTATTCTGCTTGATTGTAGGAGGAAGAAGAGAAAATGGCTGGGGGTGGGGATTGTTGGGAGCTTTGATTATGTTGGCTGTTTTATATCTTTCTCACTTCATTTGTATTTAAGCATGGATGAGGTTACCTAACATCGGCAGGAAGCAGTTTTAAGGTCATGAACAGAAATTAAACTTGGTGCCTTCCAATGAAGTCACGATTCAGTCCCAGCTGAGAAGTCTCAGGGAAGGTGACATCATCAGATAGATGGTGACATTTCCTCTTCGGTCATCTTCCTGGACACAGCTGGAGTTTGCCTACTGTGTCAGTGCCATATTGAGTGGGCAAATAGACTCAGAGGAAGCCTTTCTCAGCTCGGGGGCATCATGTTTCCCCTGAGGCAGAAGGGTATGGGTTCAAGCCCCACTCAAGAATCCTGAGGGCAACGACCCAAGCAGGCACCTCAGATTTCTGTCACGTTTTATGTACCCTTACTGGAAGGTTAAACAAGACTCCATGTGCTGTTTGTTGGATGTATATGGTGGCAGTGCACTATATCAAAAAAGAACAGTGCTTTTACCGAGTCCTGCCCCACACCTCTCTCGCACCCAAGACCACTAATATAAAAGGTTAGCAAGTCACTTGCCTCTTTGCTGTTTTGCATGACCTTGCTGCTACAAATTAATACCTCAATCTTGGTGTTTCCTCTCTCCGGTTTTCATCCATCTAGGAAATGCCTCTTGATCATTCTTAAATTTAATGGTTGGCCGCTGTGCCTACAGCTGTCAGAGCTCCTGGCTTTGAAAGTACTCTCCCTAAACCTCCACTCCTCAAAGGATTCAAAGTACATTTATTTATCAAAGTATGGATGCTGTATACAGCTCTGAGATTCGTCTTCACCACAGACAGCCACAAAACAAAGAAGACCACTTTTCTGTCTTGAGAATTATGCTGCAGCTTTAAAACTGTGGTTAGGCTGCACCTGGAGAAGTGGGTACAGTTCTGGTCACCCTATTAGAAAAAAACTGACCTGGAGGCTTTGTAGAGAGTATTAAGGAGTTTCACATGGATACTTACATTTCAAGCATACAAATTCCTTACAGAAGCAGTGGGAATTGAACCCTGGTACTATAAAGCACCATGCTAACCATTATGCTACTGTGCCACGCCAAAGCAATGCTCGAACAGTGTTGGGAACATTTTAGGAACAGCTTCTTCCCCACCACCATTAGATTTCTGAACAGTCAATGAGCCCATGAACACTAACTCACTATTTTTGCAAAACACATAAAAGTTGCTGGTGAACGCAGCAGGCCAGGCAGCATCTCTAGGAAGAGGTACAGTCGACGTTTCGGGCCAAGACCCTTCATCCTGATGTGTGTTGCTCGAATTTCCAGCATCTGCAGAATTCCTTGTGTTCACTATTTTTGCTCTCTTTTTGCACAACTTATTTATGTTTTTAAAAATATATTTCTTATTGTAATTTATAGTATATTTTACAGTACTGCAAAAGTATTAGGCACATATACTGTATATAGCTAGGGTGCCTCAGACTTTTGCACAGTACTGTAGTAATTTTATGTATTGCATAGTAGTGCTGCAGCAAAAAAAAACAAATTTCACGACATATGTGAGTGACGATAAACCTAATTCTGATATGGGTCTCTATGGTGGACTGAGAGTGGGAAGGAGGCAGGGAGAGGGGAATTATGGTTGGGAAAAGGGGAAGGGAGAGGAGACAGAGCGTGAAGCACCAGAGAGACATTCTGTAATGCTCAAAAAACCAGTTGTTTGGAATCAAATATCCTTGCCTGGTGTCTCAGGGCAGAGTGTGTCTGCACCCAAGCCACCTCCAATCTTGGCAATCCTTCTCTGCCACCTGTCCCAAATCCCTCCTGTGGCACTCCACCCTCGCCATTCCTAACATCTTTTACTCCTGCCAGATTTATAAACTCGCTGTCTGCTCCCCCGTTGGCAAATGCAGTACTGTGTAGAAGTCTTAGGGACCCTAGCTGCATACATGTGCCTAAGAGCTTTGCACAGTACTCTATGTATTGCACTGCACCGTGCTGCTGCAAAACAACAAATTTCATGACATGTCAGTGTTATAAAGCATTCTGATTCTGACTCTGAAGTGGCTTTCAGACAGGTGATTGAATGTTGCAGGGAATTGAGGGCTAATGTGTAGACTGAAGAAATTTAGTTAATATTGGCATTGTGTTTGGCATAAAGATCGAGGGCAGAAGTGTCTGTTACTGTGCTGTACTGTTATATCATAAGATACTCCTTAAAACCCAACTTTCTTGATGGGACTTTCAGTCATTTGCCCTAGGATCCTCACATGGGGGTTGGTGTCGAACCACATTGGATGGCACTCCAGTGAAGCACTGATATTTCACTGCATTCAGGATGCTAAATTAGTCCCAGTTATTTTGCTGTCATCAGATCCTAGTTAAAAGGGACATTATGCCAAACAATGTGAAATGTGCATGTGACCTCAGCATTAAGATGTGTTAAATGAGGCTTTAAGAGAGAGAGGGAGACAAAAATAGATGTGACAGCATTATGGAACTGTCTCACTGCTCCTTAGGCAAAGGAAGAATATTTATTTCTTGTAGCTGAATGCATTGATGCTACAACCTCTGACAGTTGGGGCTTATTAAGCCAATCTGTAGGTCTCAATCATGTTCCAAAGATTAACGGAATCCCATTCTACAGTAGAGTTCACTCTGCTCCTCCCCCCTCACCCAGTGTTAAAGGGAAGTTGGACTTTGCCACAGATTTTTAGGGATTTAGGGCTAGGTGGATGGGTGATTGCTTACTTCTCTGCCCCTTCTGTCCTTTACCTCAGTCAGTCCGGAGGTAAAGGCCCAGAGTTTGAAGACCAAAGTCAGAGTCCAGAGGTAGAGGACAGAAGGTTGAAGATCAAAGTCGGTGAGTCCAGAGATCGAGGCCCGAAGTTTGAAGACTGAAGTCGGCGAGTCTGGAGGTAGAGGCCTGAAGGCTGAAGACCGAAGATGCTGGAGGTAGCATCTATGGAGGGGAATGGGCAGATGATATTTTGGGTCGAGACCTTCCGTCTTGATGTTTGCTATAGCTTAGCTTTTTGGTTTTTGTTTATTTCTCACATGTACATCAGAAGATTAAAACCTACACTCGTTATTTGGTACCTCCTGTGCCTAATAAAGTGGCCATTGAGTGTATGTTTGTGGTCTTCTGCTGCTGTGGCCCATCAACTTCAAGATTCGACGTGTTGCGCATATGGAGGGGCTCTTCTGCACACCGCTGTTGTAATGTGTGGTTATGTGAGTTACTGTTGCTTTCCTGTCAGATTGAGCCAGTTTGTCCATTCTCCTCTGACCTCTCTCATTAGCAACATGTTTTTGCCCACAGAACTAATACAGAGTTTTGTTTCTTGTTCCCAGGAAGAGTGGTATGGATAAAGAGGAGAATCAGAGAGCCCAGGGTGTTACCCACGCCACGGCCCATCCCACACACTCTCCGTCCTGGGAGGAGAAGGTTACAGTGGAGATTGAAGAAGAGGTGGCCAAAGAGGAAGGTAAGTTTCATGGCTGATTAATTTCCCTTTGTTACGTACTGAATTAATCCGAGTGGTCCCTGTGGGTCTGTTTGAGAAGTTGAAAACCAATGACTGTGAGCACGAGACCAAATCTGAGTCTGTCGCAGGCTGGAGACTGGAGAAGATGGCCTGATCTGGGGTTAGAAGACGGTGTGTATGTGTCACAAAAAACTGTGGGTCAATTGTTTAAGAAAAATAACAAGATGGCTTGAGTCGCAAAACTAGATTGAGGTGCTTTTATTTCCTCAAAACAAGACAAGCACTGAAAAAAAAATATATATAGCCACGCTCAGACTAAACACAAAAGAAAACTAACTCCAAAGCCTTGGTAACCTGAGGCTTATAACTGCTAAGCCCCTCCCGCTAGACCAACCAAAAGCTAATTAACTCAATTATCCAATTAAAGATGGTATTCTCCACCATCAGCACACCTGTGCAGGTTGCTGCTGCCTCGATATGAGACAGCTCCATGCAGCAGCTCTGTTTCAGACCCAGTCACTATTACTGCTGAGGATGAGTGTTTTACTGAGTGTCTGTAGTCAGTGACGAGCCTTCGTCACGGTATGCATGGGTGAGGGGGAGGAACGGGGCTTGTTTTGCTGTTGTTGTCTTGTTGCTAATGGTGTGCCGTTTGTTACGTTTTGTTTGGTTGTGTTCTGATGAGCATCGTGGGCATGCCGAGTTAGTGCCGGAATGTGTGGTGACATGTGCAGGCTGCCCTCACCACACCTTTGAGTACTCTTCTTCTTGAGCCCTTGGCTCCCAGTCGATCACAGGCCGTTGATGACCTCCCGTCTCCATGGTCCAAAGTCAATGGTGTGGTTGGAGTTCATCAATGCTTCTGTGATCCATTGTGTCCACTGTATGGGGGATTGGCCTATACAGCTTCACCAGAACCCTATCGACCGGCCTTGCCTGTTTCCACCTCTCACGGTGAGGGTGTAGGGTTGGATTTTGAGAGGCACACCTCTAGTATGTTGGTTGTAAACACAAACAATGCATTTCACTGTATGTCTCGATGTACGCGTGAGAAATAAACTTGAATTTTGATTCCTTAATTTCTGTGTTGAAATACCTGACAGTTCTGTCTGCGAGGAGAATCATTTTTCTCCCTAGGGATCATGTGGGTCCCCACTGGGTGCTCCAGTTTCCTTCCGCAGCCCAAAGAGGTTATTTGACTGCTGTGAATTGCTCTGAGTGTGTGGTGAGTGGTAGGATCTGCAGGGAGTCGATAGGAGTGTGGGGAACACAATGGGATTGTGTGGAATTAATGTCCACACATGAGAGACCACAGATGCTAGAATCTAGAGCAAAAGAGGAACTCAGTGGGTCAGGCAGCATCTGTGGAGTGAAGATGACAGTCAACATTTCAGGTCAAGACCTTGCATTGAGACTGAGAGTGTAAAGGGGAGATAGCAAATATAAAGAGGTGAGGAGGGAGTGGTGAGGCAGGAGCTGATCTGTTCCCTCCCCCATCCGGAGGCCATCTGCCCATCAGCTCCCCCCCCACCTGGATCCACCTATCACCTACCCAAAAAACCCGCAGATGCTGGAAATCCAAAGCAACAAACACAAAACGCTGGAGAAACTCAGCGGGTCAGGCAGCATCTACAGACAAGAGTAAGCAGTCGATGTTTTGGGCCAAGACCCTTCATCAGGAGCCTGCAGATGCTACATCTCAGAGGAGAAGAATTAATAGTCAACATTTCGAGCTGAGGCTCTTCATCAGGATTCTGATTAGGTCCTGGTGAAAGATTTCAACTCTTAACGTCGACCACCTATCACCTGCTAGTTCTCGCCTTGGCCCTTCTTCTCGCCTCTGGAGTGTTGACCTCACAATCTACCTTGTTCTGACCTTTCACCTTACTGTCTGCCTGCAGTGCACTTTCTCCATAATGTTAAAACTTTTTTCTGAATCCTGTTATTATTTTACACTGTACTACCTCAACGCACCGTGTAATGAATTGATCTGTCTGGCCGGTATGCAAACCTGTGTGCCACTGTACCCCAGTACGTGACAATAATAAACCAGTTTATCAGTTTAAAAAGACATCGGGTAGGTAAGTGGACAGGAAGGGTTTTGAGGGATATGGGTCAAGCACAGGGAAATGGGACTAGTTCAAGTAGACAATTGGTCAGCATGCACGAGTTGGGCTGAAGAGCTTGCTTCTGTGTTGTATAACTTTATTGTCTCTGTGATTCTAATATGATAGAAAATTGCATTACGCAGGTGTAAAACTTCAAACATGATTTTGTATGAGATGTTATATAATACTTTTCCACCCCAGCCCCCTTCTGCACCTACCCACACCCAGTCTGTTGTTGATCCCTGACTAATCTGCTGGTGATAGCTATGGTTTAGTCTAGGGATTCCCAACCTTCTTTATGCCATCAGCCCCTACCAATAACTGAAGGGTCCGTGAACCCCCAGGTTGGAAACCCTTGGTTTAGTAGGTACTACATGTGCTGTTGGTTCAGGTCGCATCTGAAGCCTCACTCAAACTGATGCTCCGTGAGTTCTGAACCATAAGGGATGCCTTTTTCCAGGTATACAGATCCAGCTGCCCTCTTTGGTGGCCCATTTCAGTCTTGTAGCACCATGGGGATGGAGAACAGGGGAGTTGTCCCAGTGTCTAGGCCAATATTTGGCGAAGATGGCGAGGAGCAGGAGAAGATGGCGGCGCGACGCAGCTTGCGGCGGCCACTCCGGTGAATGATATCTGTTATTTGTCAAGTAGGGTGCCATGCGCAATCCTGATTTGATGGAGACAGACGTGAGAGCACAGAGGAACATCTGGTGAAACTTCTCAAACGCCTGTTTCGCCGCCGCTGCTACTGTATGATCCAGAATCTCCGGAGTGGAAGGCCCCGAGTCCTCGGCTTTGCTTGGCGGCCGGGGCGGGGTCGAAGCGCTCGACAGAGATGGTGCTCGGTGTCGGAGGGTTGGTCGGAGGCTCGAAGTTTTCGGACGGACTCAGAGTCAGCTGCGGTCGGGTGCTTCCAATGCATCGGCAAGTTTGCGGCGCTTCCGTCTGCGTGAGATGATGGGGCTATCGGGACTTGAAACTTTTTTTTTATCGTGCCCATGGTCTGCTCTTTATCAAATTACGGTATTGCTTTGCACTGTTGTAACTATATGTTACAATTATGTGGTTTTGTCAGTTAGTCTTGGTTTGTCCTGTGTTTCTGTGATATCTTTCTGGAGGAACATTGTATCATTTTTAATGCATGCAGTTCTAAATGACAATAAACGAGGACTGAGTGTCCTCATAATCTAATCTAATATTTACACCTCAATGTTTTGATCCAGATCATCTGGTCTTTATCACTTGTGGGAACTTGATGTGTACATATTTGCTGGCACTCTGTGTTACAACTGCAACTACATTGAGAAAGGATTCAGAGTGATAGGAATGGAGCAGGCTACTGAAACGGAATAGATGGCTTACATAAAGCTAGGGTGGACCCTGTGGGCAGAATGGCCACTGCTGGTTGTGAAAAATACCACGGAAATGCAATTTCTTATGTGTCTAATTTCATGGCATGAATTAATTGTACAATCAAGTCTTTCATTTCTAAATAGGTTTAATCACAAAATTCCTTGGCAGGCCAGTTAGCAGTTTACCAGATTAGGTTGTGTAACATCTGAGGGTTGAGTACCCATCTCGTGATCCAGTTTAGGCTTTCTTTGTGTTCACCTCCCATCTCTCAGACCCTTATTTTGTGGTGAGCTCAGTTCTGATCACCTATCTGCTGCAACACACACAAAATGCTGGAGACACTTAGCAGGTTAGGCAGCATCTGTGGAGGGTTTGCCGCTCTGGTCTTCCGCCCAGTCTGGATCTTTTTAATCTCCAACTGCTTGCCAACGCATCAACCCCAGTATTCCTCTCTCCAGATTGAACGTCTGAATGCACTGCCCTTCACTGTCTCTGCAGCAATCCCAAACTCACCATCAAACCCGCAGGCAGTTGGGGGGTGGTGGGGGAATGCTGTTGTAGTCCAGTGGACTGACTTCTACCTTGCTGAGGCCAGGCGGCAACTCTCAGACACCTCTACTTGCATACCACAAACCCAAGAGATTCTGCAGATGCTTGAAATCCTGATGAACAACGTTTCCTCTAATTTGTCATGACCAGCGTGCGCAAAAGTCTTGTGCTCTGCAATTTTTTGCCCAGTGACAACAGTATGTGTGCTCTGAATTTTTAAGTGGAAGTAAAACCTGAAGCTATTTGAAGGATAATAGGCCATTCCGTTTTAAATGAACTCACAGTTCTTTTACGTGTCACCTCCCCCTTTGCTTTTTTTGGAACTCGACGTAGTGAATCAGTAATTTCTTCAATAAAAACAGTATAAATAAGCCAGTTCTAAAATCTGCAGACAAATCATCACAAAGTCCATGTTGTCACCACTGTCTGCATCAGAAACTGGAAAAGGAACTGTGATTGTGTATGGTCACGAAATATACTCAACCTGCCAACGAGGTAGAGGGTGACAGCCTTTTGTGCGCAGTTTAAATTTCTTTGTGCGCTAGTAGCAAAAGATGTGTGCATGCGCACACGCACGCAGCTTAGAGGGAACATTGCTGATGAATGGTCTTGGCCTGGAACGTTGACTTGCTTATTCTCCTCCATAGATAACTGCCTGACCTGCTGAGTTCCTCCAGCATTTAGTGTGTGTTGCTCTGGATTTCCAACATCTGCAGACTCTCTTGTGCTTATCAGTTGTCTCCTGCTCCTGGTTGGAGTCCTCCATGGAGACAACAGGGTCTTGCATTTTGGTGTGGCTTGGATGTTCCTTTAAGCGCAACTTACTGCCAACGAAGTCAGTGCAAGTCGGTCTTTGTACAGCACAATCCCACAAATAGCAATGGGATAATTCAGACTGAGTGTTGGCTGAGGGAAACATTTTCACTAGATTACCAGGGATATCTCCCATGCATCTTGCAAATAGGGCCATAGGATCACTTTTTCTGAGGCCCCACTTGGCAGATGGAACCGCAGCCTAGGATTTTGTGCTGAAGATTCTGGAGTCAGGCTTATTTCAATGATCTTCTTAGTTGGAGGTGAGACAGCCTCTAATGGAGTCATGACTGACAGTGGTAGAAGTGAGCAGGAGAGAGTATTGAACGGTTACCCTGTCCACTGATAACATTTGGTGACTCCTACCAAGGGAATGGTGTTACTGTGTGGTTGTTCACTCATCATTGTAATGGTGTTTGTCGCTTGGAGCATTGCTGTAAGGGTCCGTGTCCAGGCACAGTAACCACTGCCTCATCCGGAAAAACACAGTGATGTTACACAAGGATGGCAACTGGGAATGTCGGATCAGGGGAAAGCCATTCAGACCACACTCTGTTTCATTACTCCCATCTTATTCCACCATATCAGTCTCTTAGAGATGAACCTCTCTACTAATCCCCGTCTTGAAAGTTCCAGCTGAAAATCCACACTCTACCCTTCACTACTCTCCTACTGCACCCTTCTCCACCCTCCACTACACTCCACCTCACTCCACCCTCCACCTCACTCTGCTCCCCTCCACATTCCATCTCACTTCACACTCCACCTCACTCCACTCCACACTCCACTACTCCTCACTCCACTCTCCATTCTCCACTACACTCCACCTCACTCCACCCTCCTCCACACTCCACCTCATTCCACCCTCCACTACACTCCACCTCACTCCACCCTCCTCCCCACTCCACCTCATTCCACTCTCCTCCCCACTCCACCTCACTCCACCTCACTCCACTCTCCTCCACACTCCACCTCACTCCACTCTCCTGCACCCTCCACCTCACTCCACTTTCCTCCACATTCTGTCCTACTCCATAACACCTCACCCCACTGCACTCCACCTCGCTCCAACCTCCTCCACACTTCACCTCACTCCACTCTCCTCCGCACTCCACCTCATTCCACCTCACTCCACCCTCCTCCCCACTCCACCTCACTCCACTCTCCTCCACACTCCACCTCACTCCACTCTCCTCCACACTCCACCTCACTCCACTCTCCTCCACCCTCCACCTCACTCCACTTTCCTCCACATTCTGTCTTACTCCATAACACCTCACCCCACTGCACTCCACCTCACTGCAACCTCCTCCACACTTCACCTCACTCCACTCTCCACCCTCCACCTCATTCCGCCCTCCTCCACCCACCACCTCACGCCACTCTCCTCCACACTCCACCTCCACACTTCACCTCATCCACACTCTACTACACCTCACTCCACATTCCACTATACTTCAGTCCACACTTCACTCCTCACTCTACACTCCACCTTCCAAAATCCATCTTCCACAACAATCCACACTCCACTACACTCTCACTCCATCCTCCTCCACACTCCACACATGACCCTCCTTCACACTCTAGTATCCTCCACACTCTTCAGTCGACCTTCCACAATACTCCACACCAACACTCCTGCACAATTCATACTCCACACTCCTCTGCTCCTCCAGAATCTACACACCACCCCCATCCTCCTCCATCCTCTCCAATCCCCAGGAAGAGAGAGTTCTATTTGTCTCTGCCTTGTGTGACTGTGTATTTGCTAACATTTCCTCCAAGTGGTCTGGGTTTATTAGTAAATTCTTCTCTCTACTTCTCCTGACACAAGGATCAGGGAACAGTTCCTGTTTCAGGTTACAGAGAAAATTTGTGATTTTGACACGGCTCTGAAATGCCGGGTTTTGTGGACTCCACTTCCCCGTACACAGGCATGGAATTGGCCGGGAGCCGATTGATTTGAAATGAACAGAGTGTGGCTCCATACAATACGAGTGCCAATTTGAACAGTTAATCCCAACCCCTGCGAGTCTCTGCGGATGGACCCTAATTAAAATGGTGAAGAGGAAGAGGCGAGGCAGCTGAAGAGAAAAGAAGGTGATATTGGATCAGAATTTCATCCCATCTGGAAACCATGGCCTAGAAAACCTGACCTCTGATGCAAGGAGATGTGGAGCTGAGTGAAAATAATACTTTGCAAGGAGTGACATGGGGCAGGGCAAAGTCCTTCCTTGGAAAGCAAGTAGTGCAGTGCCACTGTATTTTTGTCCATCTGTTTCTCCCCCCCCCCCCACCCCACACGTCAGTGAGTTTAGGACTGGCAATCTGCTTATTCTGTCAGGTTGAACATCGCAGTGGCCCGGAGCAGCCCTGCCAATTCTCCCTGATGCATCATTGATGGGTATTGATCGGCCACTATTGATGGCCTGGCTCATTGCCTGATTGGTTTGTCAGAGCAGACAGTATACGATCTGTGACTTTCTAATTAGCCTTGAGACCTTTCATTCAACCCGTTAAGCAGCAAGCCCTGACTGGAATATAAATGCGGTGATGATGTGTTTTTTGCATTTGCAGTGTTATCCACGCTCAGTGGCCTCTTTATCAGGTACACCTGTACACCTGCTCGTAAATCCAATTATCTAATCAGCCAATCACATGGGGACAGCTCAGTGCATAAAAAACATGCAGACATGGTCAAAGAGGTTCAGCTGTTGTTCAGAAATGTGGCTTAGACCGTGGAATGATTATTGGTGGCAGACTGGGTGGTCTGGATGTCTCAGAAAATGTTGATTGGCTGGGATTTTCATGCACAAGAGTCTCTAAAATTTGCAGAGAATGGTGTGAAAACAAAAAAAACATCCAGTGACCGGCAGTTCTGTGCATGAAAACTCCTTGTTAATGAGAGAGGCTGGAGGAGAATGGCCAGACTGGTTCAAGCTGACAGGAAGGTGACAGTAACTCAAAGCAACACACACAAAATGCTGAAGGAACTCAGCAGGTCGGGCAGCATCTATATAGTTGACTTTTCAGGCTGAGACCCTTCTTCAGGACTGAGAAGAAAGTGGGGGGGTGGGAGGGAAGGAAGCTAGGTGGAAGGTGATAGGTGAAGCCAGATGGGTGGGAGAAGAAGGAATCTGATGGGAAAAGAGAGTGGACCATGGGAGACAGGGAAGGAGGAAGGGACCCAGGAGGAAGTAATAAGCAGGTGAGAAGAGGTGAAAAGATCAGTGTGGGGAATAAAGGATGGGGGGGGGGTGGAGGGAAATTTGTTTATTGGAAGGAGAAATCAGTATTCATGCCATCAGCTTGGAGACTACCCATACAGATTATAAGAGGTTGCTCCACTATCCTGGGGGTGATACAAGAGGAGGCTGTGGACTTGTATGTCGGAATGAGAATAGGAATTAAAATATTTGACCACCAGGAAGTCCTGCTAGTGGCAGATGTGCACGATGAAGTGGTCCCCCAATTTACGATGGGTCTCACTGATGTCGTGGAGGCCACATTGGGAGCACCAAACGCAATAGATTCAGAGGTGAAGTGTTGCCTCACCTGGAAGGACTGCCTAGGGTCCTAAATGTAGGTGAGCGTAGAGGTGTATGAGCAGTTGTAGCACTTAGACTGCTTGCAGGGATAACTCAAATAACCATGTGTTACAATAATGGTGTGCAGAAGAGAATCTCTGAACTCACAACATGTTGAACCTTGAAGTGGATGGGCTACAGCAGCAGAAGGCCATGAACGTACATTCAGTGGCCACTTTATTAGGTACAGGAGGTACCTCACAATGCATAAATAATTATCACGTTTGAACCTAAATATAGAAAGTTAACACGGGTGAAAGATGAAGATGAATATGAAATAAAAACCCGATAAACTGTGGGTTGTTACCATGGGATTCAAAATAGATAGTCATGAATACCTAACGAATGCTCTTTGCTTCTACTCACCGGAGTTTAGAAGAATAAAATTGACTGAATATTGAAAGGGATGTGGAGCAGATGTTTCCTGTGGTGAGAGAGTCTATGACCAGAGTACACAACATCAAAATAGAAGGGTGTCTCTTTAGAACAGGGATGAGGAGGAATTTCTTTAGCCAGAGGGTGGTGAATCTGTGGAATTCATTGCCAGAGACAGCTGTGAAAGAGGTATCTAATAAAGACCATAAGATATAGGAGCAGAATTAGTTTGCTCTGCTCTTTCATCATGGCTAATCCATTTTCCCACCTAGTCCCAATCTTCTGCCTTCTCCCAGTATCCCTTCATGCCCTGACCAATCAAGAATCTATCAATTTCTGCCTTAAATATACCCGATGACTTGGCCTCCACAGCCACCTGTGGCAAAGGATTCTGCAGACTCACCTCTCTCTGGCTAAAGAGATTCCTTATCTCTGTTCTAAAAGGGTGCCCCTCTATTTTGAGGCTGTGTCCTCGGTCCTAGACTTCCCCATCCTCTCCACATCCACTCTATCGAGGCCGTTCATCATTGGATAGGTTTCAATGAGGTCGCCCCTCATTTCTTCTGAATTCCAGTGAATAGAGACCCAGAGCCATCAAATACTCCTCATATTTCAAGCCTTTTAATCCTGGGGTCATTTTCGTGAACCTTCTTTGAACCCTCTCCAATATCAGCGTATTCTTTTTGAGATAAGGGGTGCAAAACTACTCACAGTACTCCTAGTGAGGCCTCACCAGTGCTTTATAAAGCCTCTACATTACATGCTTGCTTTCATATTCTAGTCAGAATAAACTGAGTGTATTTCCTGCCATGTTAATGGTCATCTCTATAATTTGCTCTCAAGCCTTTTGCTGTCAGTGATCAGCTGCACCTTCCCATTCCATATCTGGTTGAGCAGCATGCAGTATTTCCAGTGCAGAAAGAAGTATTTCAGCCTGTCAGTGTTGGCTCCCAATATACCAGTCTACCACAGCCCACTCCATCACAGGCAAAGACCTCCGCACCATTTCGCACATTTACAAGGAGCGCTGCCACAAGAAAACAGCATCCATTATGAAAGACCCCCACCACCCAGCCGTGTTCTCTTCTCGATGCTGTCATCGGGAAGGAGATACAGCAGCCTTAGATCCCACACCACCAGGTTCAGGAAACAATTATCACCTTTCAACTTTCAGACTCCTGAACCAGTGTGGATAACTTCACTCACCTCAACACCGTACTGATTCCACAAGCCATGGACTCACTTGTAAGGACTATGCAACTCGTGTTCTCAGTATTATTTTTTAGTATTTCATCAGTTTATCTTTTTTGCATATTTGTTATTTGTCAGTGTTTGTATGTAGCATTTCATAGATTTGATTGTATTGCTTTGTTTTACTGTGAATGCCTGCAAGAAAATGAATCTCAGGGTAGTATATTGTGATGTATACTTACTCTGATAATAAGTTTACTTTGAACTTTTAATCCTGTTTCCCATTGCTTTACAAGTTACTTTCTCTGTCAAGTGTCTATCATATTTCTTTTAGAAACCTCGGATGGATTCTCTTTCCACCATCCCTCCAGGCATGTCTCAGAAACAGCATAAATGTAGTTTTCTGATTTTTCCCCTCCCCCTTCCCCCTGACTAAGTATCTCCCTGGACTCTTGCTTCCCTTTGACCCCAATGTAGACACAGTCCTGTCCCCCTCTCAGCCCAGTTTCAACCCCCCCCCCCCGCCAATACTACGTGTTCTCTATAAGATTGCTGGTCAGTCCTAAAAGATCTGACGTTGCTGGTAAGAGTCATGGATTGATACAGCATGGAAAGCAGGCCTGTTGACCTAACTTGTCCACGCTGAACAAGTTGCCTAACATATCCAGTCGTATTTGCCTGCATTTGGCCCTCTGTTTCTTTCCTGTCCATGTACCTGTCATAATGCTCACTGGATGTTGTTAATGTACCTGTCTCCATCAGTTCCAGTAAGGCCAGCAATTATTGCCCAACCCTACTCCAGTGAAGTCGCTAGTGAGTCACCTTTCTGAATTGCTGAAGGATTTAGATCCGGCAACAGTAAAGGATTGCTGATATGGTTGGGTTGAGCTGCTCTCCAATCTTGGCAATTTACTTGCAAATTTGTTGGTGAACGAGGAGTTAATTGTGGTGTGTCCTCCAAATGCTTAGCCTTTATATACATATCAATCAACTGATTGGTCTTTATTGCGGAAACACAATGGAGAAATCTCGCTGATTGGTTGCATGGTGAACTTTAAGCGTCATGGTCTGGAATTTTGCACGCATTGGTGGTATGTTTCCACATCACGATAGTGTGTGGCTTGGAATAGAAAAAAATAATTTTATTTATTTAGATCAGTGATTCCCAACGGGGGTGGTTATGTGTTCTAAGGGGGCATTAGGGGAAACAGAAGTTGTTGGGGGTGTTCAAGGTTCTTGAGGGGTGCATGGCAAGCGGCACCCTAACTTGAGGTGGTAAGACCTGACCGACCGTTGGTAGAGCAGGCACTTCAAAAAAAAGAGGATGAGGCACTAGAACGCAGGAAGAACCATAGCTCTGCAGGCAGTGAGCACTCATCATCAAAATATGTCTGAAACTCGGCAATCTCATCCGACCTTACCAACAAAACAGACATTAATGGGGATGCATAAATTAGCATCCGGGGTGCCCAACAGTTCCCCTTGACTTGCGGCATGGAATGAGTTCATGCAGTTTAACAGTAGGGAAATCAAGTCCACCCTCTCAGCTTTCTCTACAGATGTACAGAAAACAGGTTGCGCAGTGCTACAGCACTGGCTGGAACCAAGCGGTGAAATAGAGCCAATCAGTGAACCTGCTGACTCCAAGGATCACACATGAAAGTTGCTGGTGAACGCAGCAGGCCAGGCAGCATCTCTAGGAAGAGGTACAGTTGACATTTCGGGCCGAGACCCTTCGTCAGGACTAACTGAAAGAAGAGCTAGTAAGAGATTTGAAAGTGGGAGGGGGAGGGGGAGATCCGAAATGATAGGAGAAGACAGGAGGGGGAGGGATGGAGCCAAGAGCTGGAGCCAAGAGCTGGACAGTTGATTGGCAAAAGGGATATGAGAGGATCATGGGACAGGAGGCCCAGGGAGAACGAAAAGTAGGCGGGGGGGAACCAGAGGATGGGCAAGGGGTATAGTGAGGGGGACAGAGGGAGAAAAAGGAGAGAGAGAAAAAGAATGTGTGTATATAAATAAATAACGGATGGGGTACGAGGGGGAGGTGGGGCATTAGCAGAAGTTTGAGAAGTCGATGTTCATGCCATCAGGTTGGAGGCTACCCAGACGGAATACAAGGTGTTCTTCCTCCAACCTGCGTGTGGCTTCATCTTTACAGTAGAGAAGGTCATGGATAGACATATCAGAATGGGAATGGGATGTGGAATTAAAATGTGTGGCCACTGGAAGATCCTGCTTTCTCTCCTTTTTCTCCCTCTGTCCCCCTTACTATACCCCTTGTTCATCCTCTGGTTTCCCCCCCCTCCCCCTTTTCTTTCTCCCTAGGCCTCCTGTCCCATGATCCTCTCATATCCCTTTTGCCAATCACCTGTCCAGCTCTTGGCTCCATCCCTCCCCCTCCTGTCTTCTCCTATCATTTCGGATCTCCCCCTCCCCCTCCCATTTTCAAATCTCTTACTAGCTCTTCATTCAGTTAGTCCTGACGAAGGGTCTCGGCCCGAAATGTCAACTGTACCTCTTCCTAGAGATGCTGCCTGGCCTGCTGCGTTCACCAGCAACTTTTATGTGTGTTGCTTGAAATTCCAGCATCTGCAGATATCCTCGTGACTCCAAGGATCCCTCTTGAGGTGTTCAAAGAGATTCTCTTTTGTAAAAAGTTAAAAACAAATATCAATAGAGAATCAATCTATGATGAACTCAAAATGTATATTGAGGATATAAGTATTCCAATTAGGAACATGATTTCCTGTGCAACAGATGGAGCATCATATCTGACAGATCACCATGCTGGTTTAGTGGTATTTATGAAGAAAGAAATTCCAATTCCGTTTGCAATCCATTGTGTAATTCATTGTCAGTACCTCACAGCCAAAAACCTCAGCCTGCGACTTTTTTGAAGCATGACTCTTGTTATACCTGCTATCAACAAAATTAATGTTCATCCATTAAAGAGCAGAATACTTTACCATTTATGCCAAGATAATGGTGAGGAGTTTGAATGCTTGCTTCTTCACACTGAAGTGCATTGGCTATCAAAAGACTGCTGCTTAAATGTTTCTTTGATCTTTTTGACACTGTGGTTGAATTTTTGCTCAAAGTCGACAAGAACTTTGGAAACAAAATTAAACTTATATGTGGAGATGTGGTATCCCTAGCTGACCTGTATGACACAATGAACATTCTAAATATGAAACTGCAGGGTGAGAATTTCAATTTAATCCAGGCAAAAAATACAGTGTTCATTTTCTTGGAAAGACAAATAAAAATTTAAAGCAGAGTCATTTTTCTCATGCTTTTTTATGGAAGACATGTTTTTACACTATCGGGACACTGGAAAGGGTATTAAGCCTAAGAGGGGCGTTGGCAAGTACAAAAGTGCTTTGGGGGGAATTGAGCTAAAAAAGGTTGGGTAACACTGATAGAGAGATACAGCATGAAGTGTGTAGCATGCTGTAAGATACACTCTGCCCAATTACACCCTTATGACAAATTATACTACCAACCGATACGCCTTTGGAGTGTGCAAGGAGAACAGTCCACAGAGGAAACCCACTCAGTCATGGGGAGAATGTACAAACTCCTTGCACACAACACACACAAAATGCTGGAGGAACTCAGCAGGCCAGGCAGCAGCAGAATTGAACCTGGGTCACTGCTTCATGAATCTGAGATCATCGGAAGGGGAAAACCGGCAGTGGGATTCAGAACACCTTTAAACAATTCATAAGACGGAGAAACAGAGACAATGCTAGCTGTAGCTTTAACAGATGATAAATTGTTCAGAATCAGAATAAACCTGATTCTGATTCTGATTCTGAACAATTTATCATCTGTTATTGTCACTATCATATGTCGTGAAATTTGTTGTTCTGTAGTAGCAGTGAAATGCAATACATAAAAATTGCGGTTAAATATATAACAAAATAAATGAATACAGTCGGCCCTCTTTATCACGAGTTCCGCATGCGCGAATTCAACCAACCGCGAATCAAGAAAACCCGGAAGTGCACTTCCAGCACTTGTTGTTCGAGCATGTACAGACTTTTTTTTCTTGTCATTATTCCCTAAACAATGCAGTATAACAACTATTTTACATAGCATTTACATTGTATTAGGTATTATAAGTAATCTAGAGATGATTTAAAATATACAGGAGGACGTGCGTAGGTTATCGTGGAATGGGATCGAAAAAAAAACCGTAAGTTCTCTTACTAAGTAAGTTGGAGCAGGTACATCTGGTATTATTTAGCATCAGTTAGTCAAATGTTTGTTTCAGTATATAGTATATATTTTACCTTTCTATGTATATAAAACACTTAAGAAACGTATGTTTCAGCGCCGGGCTCGGGATGGAAATTCCCGAGTTCGATCCAGTGACAGATCACTCCCGAGCGTGCTCTCCATCCCTGCCGGGTTGATGTGGAGGATCAAAAACCCAAAACCCCAAAACCCCAAAACCCAATAATTAAACTACTGCGTTGCTTAGTAATAATTGTGGCTTTAATCGGGGCAGGGCTTTTCTCACTTTATCCTTTAAAATTGTTCCGATCGTTGACCGACTGTAGCCTAAGGCTTTTCCAATGACCGATGGCGTTTCACCTCTTTACGATCGCTTTATTATTTCTACTTTATTTTAAATCGTGATCGTGATTATTTTCGTGAACAGAAACACTGCGGATTCAGAACTCCGCTGCTGGGTCCTAATGTTTACCGCACTGAGACAGGTTAAATAAGGTCTGGGGTTCTGCTGGGTCCCAAGGTCCACCGCATTTAGACAGGCTGAATAAGGGACTTGAGCATCTGCATTTTTTGGTATCCACGGGGGGTCCTGGAACCAATCCCTCACGGATAAGGAGGGCCGACTGTAGTGCAGAAAAAGGACCAAAATAGTGAGGTGGTGTTCATGGACCATTCAGAAATCTGATGGTGGAGGAGAAGAACCTGTTCCTAAAACACTGAGTCTGCATCATCAGGCTCCTGTACCACCTCCGTGGTGAGTTGCTAATCCATGTACCTGTCTAAATGTCCTCGAAATGTTGTAATTGTACCTGCTTCAATCACTTCCCCTGGCAGCTCATCCCATATACATAATACCCTCTGTGTACTGAATGCTAGTGTAAAACGCGAGTACAGAATCAGAATCAGGTTTATTTTCAGTGACATACATGCAGTTGCCACTTTATTAAGTACCTCCAGTACCTAATAAAGTGGCCACTGAGTGTATTTCTGTATGTTTGTGGTCTTCTGCTGCTGTAGCCCATCCACTTCAGGATTCAATGTGTTCAGCATTCAGAGATGCTCCTCTGTTGTAATGCATGGTTGAGTTACTGTTGCCTTTCCTGTCAGCTTGAACCTGTCTGGCTATTCTCCTCTGACCTCTCTCACTAACAGGGCATTTTTGCCCACACAACTGCCATTTACAGATGTTTTTTTTCGCTTTTCACACCATTGTCTGTAAACTCCAGAGACTGTTGTGTGAAAATACCAGGAGATTAACAGTTTCTGAGATACTCAAACCACACTGTCTGGCACCAACAATCAGTCTTTGGTCAAAGTCACTCAGATCACATTTCTTCAATATTCTGATGTTTGGTTTGAGCAACAACAGAACCTCTTGACCATGTCCGCATGCTTTTCTGCATTGAGTTTCTGCCACATGATTGGCTGATTAGATATATGCATTAATGAGCAAGGGTAGAGGCATACCTGATAGAGTGACCGCTGAGTGTATGTAGTGACATTTGTTGTTTTATGGAAGCCGTACACTGCAAGACATAAAAATTATAATGTTACAATCAATAAATAAATACAATTAAGGAGGTAGTGTTCCTAAATCTGATGGTGGAGGATTTAACACTACGACTAAAATGTTTTAAGAATGAGAAAATAGTTTTCTAATTTGATGTGATTTTCCATCCCAGAAGCAGACATGCCTTCTGATATTTGCAAATTCACTCTGTTAATTAAAGATGAATATTACTTTTCTTTGCTTATGACTGTTTTGTCTCCAACTGAGTCAGAATTGAGGTAGAAATTAGCCAATCTACTTTTTACTGGTTTTGCCTAAAACACAGATCTTGCTGGGACATTGTGGCGAGGTTTCCTTTCAGATAACAGCAGGGGATCTTTCATATCCAACTGCCTCATCCCAGCATTTTAGCCAGGAGGTGGCATTTCCAACTGTGCAGCACTCTTATAGTCTGCACAGGGAGGGCAGGACTGGATTTCTCTACTCGTGTCAGAGTCAAAGTTAAAGTAAATTTATTATAAAAGTATGTATATTGCACAATATACTACCTTCAGATTCATTTTCATGCAGGCGTTTATAGGAAAATAAGGAAATACAACAGAATTTATGAGAACTATTCATAAATAAAGGCTGACAAATAATCTGAATTAAAAACAGGTTTAATATCACTGATACATGTCATGAAGCAACACTGGAAGAGGTACAGTTGACGTTTCAGATCTCCCCCTCCCCCTCTCACTTTCAAATCTCTTACTAGCTCTTCTTTCAGTTAGTCCTGACAAAGGGTCTCAGCCCGAATTCACAAGTTTGATGGCAGAGGGGAAGAAGCTGTTGAGTATGTGTCTTTAGGCTCCTGAACCTCCTGGATGGTAGCAATGAGAAAAGGACATGGGTGATGGGGGACCTAATGATGGATGCCAACTTTCTGAGGCATCACCTCTCGAAGCTGAGGAGGCCGGAGCCCATAATGGAGCTGGCAACTTTTCTGTTCCTGTGCAATGGCGCCTCCAAACCAGATAGTGATGCAACCAGTGTGAATGCACCATGTGTCAGCACTCCTTGTAAATGTGGCCAAATAGTAGGGAGGACTTTGCCTGTGATGAACTGGAACTGGCCTGTATTCACCACTTTCTGTGGACTTTACCGTTCCCTGGCATTGGTGTTGGGATCAAGTAGTATTGTCCTGGTTGAACATACCTGTCTTGGAGACAATAGCCGTTGTTGAGTCTATATCTAATGGTTTGGAGTACTTCTACTGGAGTGTATAGAAGACTAGGGTGAACAAATATTCATTGAATCTGTTAACATCGTCCTTTAGGAAATGAGTTATAAATTCTTACTGGAATATAACATTGCCAATTTAATCCTACTGTACTAAGGGGCATAGATAAATGGCCAGTATCTTCTTCCCAGCATCACCCCAACCATAAACTGTTTCAGCTGCTTCTGTCTGGCAAATGATACTGCAGCACTAAAGCCAGGACCAACAGACTATGGGACAGCTTCTTTCTACAAGCCTTATAAAGACTTATAAATTCACATGTCTGTACATTGCAACTGTCATAATGCTAAGAATTTTACTCCCTCACGTGGGACAGATGTAAGATTTAAATAAATTCAAATTCAAATTTCATTCAGTATCTAGTACCAGAGAGCAGATAGCATGGAGATGTGCAGGACAAAGAGTATTGAGTGTCTGGAATGTTCTGCCAGGGGTGGTGGTCGAGATATGATAAGAGGTGTTTAATAGACTCTTTGATAGGGCCATGAATGTGCAGAGAATGGAGGAATATCGATCAGCAGTTTGGATAAGTACAGGGATGGGAGGGGTATGAAGCGCTATGGTCCAGGTGTGGGTTGATGAGACTGGGTGGAGTAACAGTTTGACACAGACTAGATGGGCTGAAGGGCCATATTCTGTGCTGTAGTGCTCCATGACACTATGTACAAGCAGAAGAGACAGGGTTTTATTATCTGAATTAGTTCAGCACAACTTTGTGGGCAGAAGAGCCTGTTCTTGTGTTCTATGTTTGTACTGATTGCATCAATCATTTTTATTTTAACGGTACACTGTATCAACCTGTAGTGGCTTCCTCTCTCCTCTGAGATTCATTCAGATTTAAAAGACTCCTAGTTTAAGGGGTCCATCAGTGGGATGCAGTGTTCCACACTCCCATTATCATCAGAGAATTATGCTCCGTCTGTACGACAAGATGGGAGCACTTAATGGCTGACACTTGATTGCAGCTAAATACATTTATTCATGTGAAAATGCTTCGATTTGTGAAGAGGGAAGGCGGTTTTGTGTTCTGCCAGCTAATTAGGAGCGGAGCGAAGGTGAGACTGGCAGCGTGATTACAGGCTGTTCAGAGACAGTAGCACCACATCTGGGTTTTAATGAGAGCTGGAGTGACTGCCGCTCCACATGTAGCACGGCGATTGAGAGAGGAGAAAATTGACTGTCTGGCACTGACTGTCGGGCTTTCTTTCACCCTGTGTGTCACTGGCCTTTTCGACTAACAAATGCTTGGGTTTTAAAGTCATTGCTCACTGTGCGGTGAATACACCTTCCCATAAGACTCTAAGACTGGTGTAGCATTTGGCCATTTGGCCCATCTCCAAATGCATGTTCTCTAATTCTTGGCATTTTTTTTTAGGTTATGAGGACACGCAGTCCTCTTTTATTGTCATTTAGTAATGTATGCATTAAGAAATGATACAATGTTCCTCCAGGATGATATCACAGAAATACAAGACAAACCAAGACTGAAAAACTGACAAAAACCACATAATTATAACATATAGTTACAACAGTGCAAAGCAATACCGTAATTTGATAAAGAGCAGACCATGGGCACGGTAAAAAAAAAAGTCTCAAAGTCTCTGGAAAGTCCCATCATCTCACATAAACGGTAGAAGGAAGAAAAACTCTCCCTGCCGTGAGCTTCCAGCGCTGCAAACTTGCCGATGCAGCACCCTGGAAGCACCCGACCACAGCCGACTCTTGAGTCTGTCCGAAAACTTCGAGCCTCCGACCAGCCCTCCGACACCGAGCACCGTCTCTGCCGATATTTCTGCCCTGGATAAAGATGCCGATTGTCTACCATATCTTTATAAACATCCATCAGATCTCCCTCGATTGTCAACCTAAGTTTGTCTAACCTGATGGCATGAACATTGATTTTTTTAACTTCCGATAATTTCTCCTCCCTCTCCCCTCTCTCTTTTTCCATTCCTCATTCTGGTTACCCTCTTACCCTCCTAACCTGCCCATCACCTCCCTCTGGTGCTCCTGCTCCATCCCTTTAATACATGTTCTACTGGACACGGTGCAGAGGGAGGTTCACCAGGTTGATTCTAGAAATGAGGGGGTTAGACTATGAGGAGAGATTGAGTTGCCTGGGACTGTACTCGCTGGAATTCAGAAGAATGAGAGGAGATCTTATAGAAACATATAAAATTATGAAAGGGATAGATATGATAGAGGCAGGAGACTGGAACTTGAGGGCATAGCCTCAAGATTTGAGGGAGTAGATTTAGGACGGAGATGAGGAGGAACTGCTTTTCCCAGAGAGTGATGAATGTATGGAATTCTCTGGCCAATGAAGCAGTGGAGGCTTCCTCAGTAAAAATATTTAAGACAAGGTTAGATAGGTTCTTGCATAGTAGGGGAATTAAGGTTTATGGGGAAAAGGCAGGTAGGTGGAGATGAGTCCATGGCCAGATCAGCCATGATCTTATTGAATGGCAGAGCAAGCTCGACGGGCCAGATGGCCTACTCCTGCTCCTATTTCATATGTCCTTATGTACTGTCCTTTTCTATCATATTCCTTCTTCTTCAGCTTTTTACCTCTTCCGTCTATCACCTGCCAGCTTCTTACTTCAACCCCCTCCTCCACCCATCCTGCTTCCCCCTCACCTGTTTCACATATCACCTGCCAGCTTGTACTTCCCCCTTCCCCCACACCCTTAACCTGGCTTCTCTCCCCTTCCTTTCCGGCCCTGGCGAAGGTGTCTCAGCCTGAAATGTCAGTTTATTCCCCTCCATGGATGGTGCCTGACCTGCTGAGTTCCTCCTGCATTTTGCCCATCGCTTCAGACTTGCAGCATCTGCAGAATCTCTTGTGTTTGATTTACCTTTCCATAAGACGGGAGCAGAATTAGGCCTTTCAGCCCATCGAATCTGTTGTGCCATTCAATTGCAGCTGACTTCTTATCCCTCTCAACCCCATTCCCCAGCTTTCTCACAATAATCTTTGACACCCTTACTAATCTAGAACCTAAAAACCTCTGTCTTAAATATACTCAGACTTGGCCTCCACAGCCATCTGTGGCAAAGATTTCCACAGATTCGCTACTCTCAGGCTAAAGAAATTCCTCCTCAGTTCTGTTCTAAAAGGGCACCTTTGTATTTTGAGGCTGTGCTCTTTGGCCCTAAACTCCCCCACTATTGAAACATCCTTTCAATGTCCAATCTATCTAGGCATTTCAATATTCATTAGGTATCAATTACCTACCTCAGAAACTGTTAGTTTATTGTAAACTTCAATTGTTCACATGTATGTGAACTAAATTATGAATTAGACTTGGACCTGCTCACCATTCAGAAGATCATGGCAGATCTGAGTGCATCCTCTGTTCAAAAGGAGACCCCGGGCAATCTTTCTGTCTATGTACTAAGCACTGGATACTATGGGCCCAGACAAAATCCCGGCAATAGTTCTGAAGACTTGTGCTCCAGAACTTTGTCGCACCACTAACCAAGCTGTTCCAATACAGCTACCACACCGGCATCTCCCTGGTAATGTGGAAAATTGCCCAGGTATGTCCTGTACACAAGAAACAGGACAAGTCCAACCCAGCCAGTTACTGCTCTATCAGCCTACTCTCAATCATCAGCAAAGTAATGGAAGGGGGTCATCAACAGTGCTATCGTGCAGCACCTACTTGACAATAACTGGATGCCTAGTTTGGGTTCCGTCAAGGCCACTCAGTTCCTTGACCTCTTCACCTCCTCGTACCAAGGAGCTAAATGCCAGAGGTGAGGGTGATAGCCCTCGACAACAAGGTAGCATTTGACCGAGTATGGCATCAAGGTGCCCTAGCTAAAATGGAGTCAATGGGAATTAGGGGGAAAACCCCCTGCTGGTTGAAATCATACCTGACACAAAGGAAGATGGTTGTGGTGGTTGCAAGCCAATCATCTCATCCTCAGGACAGCATTGCAAGAGTTCCTCAGAGAAGTGTCCTGGACCAACGATCTTCAGCTGCTTCATCAATGGTCTTCCTTCCATCATAAGGTCAGAAGTAGGGATGTTCACAGATGACTGCACAATGTTCTGCACCGTTCATGACTCCTTACATAGTCAAGCAGTTCATACCCAAATGCAGCAGGACCTGGACAATATCGAGGCTTGGGCTGACAAGAGGCAAGTAACATTTGAGCCATGCAAGTGCCAGGCAATGACCATCTCCAACAGGAGAGGCTCTAACCTTTGTCCCTTGACATTCAGTGGCATCACCATCACTGAATCCCCTACCATCAACATCCTGGGGGTTACCATTGCCAGGAAACTGAACTGGTCTAGCCATTTAAACACCATGGCCACTAGAGCAGGTCAAAGGCTAGGAACCCTGCGGCGTGTAACTCACCTCCTGACTCCCCAAAGCCTGTCCACCATTTACAAGGCTCAGGTCGGGAGTGTAATGGAATACTCGCCACTCGTCTGGATGAGTGCAGCTCCATCAACACTCAAGCAGCTTGACACCATCCAGTACAAGGCAACCCACTTGATTGATGCCCCTTCCACAAGCAACCAATCCCTCCACCATTGATGAGCAGTTCCAGCAGTGTGTACTATCTAAAGATGCACTACAACAACACACCAAAGTTAGTAAGGCAGCTCCTCCCAGACCCACGACCACTACCATCAGAGAAGGACAAGAACAGCAGATACCTGGGAACACCACCACTTGAAAATCCCCCTCCAAGTCACTCATCATCCTGACTTGGAAACACATCACCTTTCCTTCATTGTCACTGGGTCAAAATCATGGAATTCCCTCCCTAATAGCACTGTGGGTGTACCTACACCTCAGCGACTGCAGCGGTTCAAGAAGGCAGCTTATCACCATCTTCTCAAGGGCAACTAGGGATGGGCAATAAATGCTGGCTTAGCTGGTGACACCCACATCCTGTAAATGAATGAATAAATTTTTAAAAAAGTGCTGTTGTCCTCAAAGCATTGAAAGCCTCTGTTTCCAATGCCGTTTGTAGAACTGGGTTCCAGAGAGTCATGACCCTCTGAGGGAAAAAATGTCTTATCATCTCAGTCTTAGAGGAGCAGACCCCTTATTTTTGAACAGTGACCCCCCCCCTTCTACACTCTCCTACGAGAATGGGGAATGGAGTCAATGTCCATAGATCCATCAAAGTTGCCATGCAAATTAAGAAGGTGGTTAAGAAGGTGTTTGGTGTGTTGGCCTCCATTAGTTGGGGGATTGAGTTCAAGAGCAGCAAGGTAACATTTGTCGCTCTTTAAAACCCTGGTTAGATCACACTTGGAATATTGCATTCAGTTTTGGTTGCCCCATTATAGGAAGGATGTAGAAGGTTTAGAGAGGGTGCAGAGGAGGCTTACCAGGGTGCTGCCTTTATTAGAAGATAGGCCAAGAGAGCTAGGATTTTTCTCTTTGGAGTGAAGGAGGATGAGAGGTAACTTGATAGAGGTATACAAGATGGTAAGCGGCATAGATCGTGTTCATAGGCAGAGACTTTCTCCAGGGTGGAAGTGGCTAATACCAGGGGGCATAATTTTAAGGTGATTGGATATAGAGGGATGTCAGAGGTAAGTTCATTACACAAGAAGTGGTAAGTGCATGGAATGCCCTGCCAAGAGCAGAGGTAAAGGCAGATACACTAGTGGGGGATTCAAGAAACTTTTAGATACTGCGGGTACATGGGTGGTTGAAAAATGGAGAGCTAAATAACAGGGAAGGGTTAGATTGATTTTTGAGTAAGTTAAAAGTTTAGCATAATAAGGGGGTGGAGTGGGTTGGGGAAGGCCTGTACTGTGCTATGGTATTCTATGTTCTATAAGAAACATCCTGTCCAGATCTAGTGTTAAGATTCCCTCTGCCAGCCTAGTCTTTGCTGATGAGACAGCGCACCCATTCCAGATATTGCTCAAGTAAAGTATTAGTTCTCTAGTCTACCAAACCAACCATCACTTGAACATCCTATCCAGGGGTCTGTCGTAGTGACAAGGTATTTTCCCATAATCTTGGGTGAATAAAACTGATCTTACTTTTATTAAATAGCCAGATAAAAGTAACCGGTTTACTCTAACATGTTTTATTAAGATTAACCTCAAGACTAGTATTTTTATAGAAGTTTTCTAGGAAAGTGAGGTTCTTAGATATGCCTTTGTGGGAATCACTCACAAAGCCACGTCATTGGCAAAGGCCAAGGTGGTACATATTCCCATCACTGTTAGTAAGGAGCTTGAACGTTCTCCCCGTGATCGCATGGATTTTCTCCGGGTGCTCCGGTTTCCTCCTACATTCCAAAGATGTACCGGTTAGTAGGTTAATTGGTCGTTGTAAATTGTCCCATGATTAGGCTCGAAGGACCTATTCCGTGCTGTAGCTCAATAAATAAATATATAAATATTAACATCCTTGTCTAATTGTTCATGACGCTTCCACTAGTGAAAACCGAGACATCTCAAGATCTTTTAAGTTAAGTGTTACCTTGTCAAGTATACCTCCAATTCCCATCTGAAGGTTCACTTTGAGCCTGCTCCCCACACATCTTCAACAAGCACTTTCCAGTTATTGGGAACTCATAAAGTTTCCTCCACTCCCTCCAACCCTGTTGCCGGTTGTTTCAACATGACCTCTCTCTGCTGGTGGGCACCACTGAACTGGTAAAGCAGTTCCATTATCCAAGGGTGGGCACAGAGAGGGCTGGTGACTGGAGGTCTGAATGAGTGGGCTTTCAAAGGATGGGGGTGCTGAGAGAATGGGGTGAAGATGAGTGATCAGGGATTAGTCAGGGGCATCCAAGGGTTATAGAGCCAATGATGAGTTGGCAAGATGAGAATATGACATGGGTAGTGCTGATCAGGGAATCAGGTTCAGGATAATTCATGGACGTGTGTATAGAGGATGTTGGGTCTGGGTTATTCTGGGGATGACCAGTGTGAGGGGCATCAGCCCTATTGGGGGACTAACAAAGTCAATATTATGAAAATGTGGTTCTCATGGATGGCCAAAGGTGGCCAAAGGTGGCTTCTGCCAGAAGAGGAGGCATGGTAGCATATCACAGCGCAAGTGACCCGGGTTCAATTCCCACTGCTGTCCATAAGGAGTTTGTACGTTCTCCCCAGGAGCACATGGGCTTCCTCTGAGTGCTCAGGGTTTCTCCCATATTTAAAAAATGTATGGGTTAAGGTGAGTGAGTTGTGGGCATGCTATTTGTGCCAGGGTGGTGTGGCGGGAGTTTTACTCTGCATCTTCCCTGTGCAGCTTGTACTCTGGAATGGAGGTTAGCACCCTGCACAGAAATTATGGCACAAGACTGCTCCACTTATGCTCAGGACATGGTAAATGGATGGGAACTGTTTAAAGGGAGATTTACCAAATGTAGGCAAACTGGACCACGTGGGTTTCCTCCGGGTGCTCTAGTTTCCTCCTACGTTCCAAAGACACACAGGTTAGTAGGTTAATTGGTCACATGGGTGGTGAATTGGGGAGGTGGGCTCATTGTCCCAGAGAATCTGCCTGTTACTGTATCGTATCTCTACAATAATCTGAAGGAGAAAACATTACTGTAAAACATTACAGTACAATTGAGTTTATTGTCAAATCAAGTTTATTATCATGTGCACAAGTACATGGACGATGACAAATCTGCTTGCCAAATATCACAAACACTCAGGTACAGATAACACAGACAACATCGATTATACATAAACCGTACATGAATTACATTCAACAGCAAAGAAGACTGCAAAACAAGATATTAGTGCAAAAACACGCTTAAGTCCACAGTAGTGTAAGAAGTGGGTCATTGTGTTTCATTGCCAAGATAGGGTTAGGGTTTTGTAGTTCAATTAAAGAAGTTGATGGTTGTAAGGAAGTAGTTTCTGCCGGCTGGTGGTGTAGTGGCATCAACACCAGACATCGAAGCGAATGGTCCTGGGTTTGAATCTGGCTGGTTCCTTGCATGCTATCTATCCCTGTTGGGTTGAGTGTCAAACTGGAAACTCGGCCTCATAAAAACCAAACGCATGCTAATGGAACAGCAAGGTTGCCGCCTGATGCACCACAGGGCGGGGAAAGGGACAACAAGAAGAAAGAAGTTGTTCCTGAACCTGGTGGTATGGGACTTCAAGCTTCAGTACCTCCTCCCTGATGATAGCAGCGAGAAGAAGGCATGACCCAGATGGTAAATTGGTATGGATATAAAGTATTCAGAATATGTTCAGAATAAAGTATTACAGTTACAGATGGTTGGTATCCATGATTATAGATGCCTCCCATAGTGGGGAGATCTGTTTTCACTGCTCTTTTACGTGCTGTTGCATCAGAACTGTGGTGCCAGGCTGTGATGCACACGAGAAACACACCCAAAGGATATGGCATTGCACTTTGGGGGGGTGGGGTGCTCCAAGGAGAATGGAATGGCTGGGACTGAAAGTTTGAACAGAGAATTGACAATTGGGTGGCACGGTAGTGTCGTGGCTAGTGCGGCGCTTTATAGCGCCAGCAGCACAAGTTCAGTTCCTGCGGCTGCCTGTAAGGAGTTTGAATGTTCTCCTCATGACCGTGGGGGTTTACTTCAAGTGCTCTGACTTCCTCTCATAATAGGCTCATGGGTTACATCGGTGTAATTTAGCTTTGCAGACCCGTCAGGCCAGAAGTACCTGCTGCTGTGCTGTATCTCAAGAATACCAAGAAAAGTGACTGCAAAGGAACAGGCTGGGAAAATGAGGTACCCGAAGAATCTTGATCCCTTTCGCCAACTGAGTTGGCTGAAGCCTTACCTACCCCAAGTCTGCTGGCACATGCGTAATGAGATAAATACAAAGTAAATGATAACCACTTGGCAGCTCTCCAAGAGGGCCTTGTGAAGCCCACGGCAGATCAGCAAGCAATCTGTACAGGGTTCAGGCTCGCTGTGTTTGATAGCATTGCTCTGTTCATCCTCCACCCAGGTGGACCAGCTGTGTCTTGATTCTCGCTTTTCAGCATGGCTCCCTCTGACTATGAGTTAATGGGGATTTTCATTCCCTCCTCCTGCTCACTGTCACTGGCTCCAGCCTGCAGCTGGAGCAGTGGGAAGGGGTGGGATGGTGAGGCTGGTGTAGTGTCAGACAAGTGCTCAGCTCCGTTATTTCGGCACGTACCTGTTATCGTACTGCAAGCAACAAATTGCAGATGTAGGAAGCCTGCAGCAGGACGGATGGGGTGGAAAGGCTCAAGTGGGGCTGGAAGTCCACAAACGGGGCTGAAAAGGGCACAGATGGGGTGGAGAAAGAAACGGATGTTTCAGACTGATGAATTTTTATCGGTTTAGACCTACCAAACTGTAGCCTGGAGCTGCTGTGCAGATCTGATCACCAATGGATGTGATTACTGCACTCAGATCCAGTAACGACTCAACTTGCAATTGACAGGCTGTTACCCAGTGAATTTCTGCCCAGGTTTCACATCTGACTAAAACAGTGCACTGCAGGGAAGTTTGCTGATGCTCACCTTGTCTCTGCTGTTACATAGAACATAGAATAGTACAGCACAGTACAGGCCCTTCAGCCCACAATGTTGTGCCAACCCTTAAACCCTGCCTCCCATATAAACCCACATCTGACTAAAACATCTGACATCTGACATTTCACATCTGACTAAAACAGTACACTGCAGGGAAGTCTGCTGATGCTCACCTTGTCTCTGCTGTTACAGAGAACATAGAAGGTATGACAGTACAACCAACACAGTATCGGCCCTTCAATCCACGATGTTGTGCCAACACTTTAACCTACTCTAAGATCTGTTTAACCCTTCCCTCCCACATAACCCTCCATTTTCCTTACATCCATTTAAGAGCCTCTTTAATGTCCCTAGTGTACCTCCCTCTAGCACCACCTGGCAGTACGTTCTACACACCCACCACCTATGTGTGACATATCCCCTACATTTTCCTCCAGTTGCCTTAAAGTTATGCCCCCTTGTGTTGACCCATTCCACCCTGGGGAAAAGTCTCTGGCTGTCTATGCTATCTATGCCTCTTATCACCTTGTACATCACTGTCACCCCCTCATTCTCCTACATTCATCCCCTCATTCTCCTACACTCCGAAGAGGAAAGCTCTCACTTGCTCAGCCTATCCTCATACAACAAGCTCTCTGATCCAGGCAGCATCCTGGTAATTCTGATCTGCACCCTCCCTCAAACTTCCACATCCTTCCTATAATGAGGTGACCAGAGATAGTCTGCTGTTGGCAGTGCTCAGGAATTTGAATCAGTCCCGGAACGTGAAGGCGATGAAACTGTGAGCTGTGCATAATTTGGCAGCTCTCTCAATGTTATGGCTTAAAGGCTGGAGACGGGTGCAAAATCTAGACTGGCACTTGGACAGACAGTTATGTTTTGTAATTTCAGAACATTAACCTCCTGCAAAGGAAGATGCAGGAGTCTGAAATATGAGTGCAACTTTGTCTTTACTTTAAGCGAGGGGTGCTTTTTATTGAAACTCAACATCTTTGCATGTGCTACTCTGTCATGACGTTACTCACTGCGCTTTAAAAAAGACTTGAAAGTCTCGCCGTGCTTAAACTGGCAGAAGCTGTCCTGGGATCATTTTAAAAAACCCCGTCGTCAATGTTAATATTTTGAAGTGACAAAACATAACACAGACCATTGCCCGATGGGCGGTGGCACCCCTCAGCTGGGGCACTAAACCCAGGCCCCATCTTCTCCCTGGCTGATAGGTTAATCAGTAACTATAAAATTACTCTAGTGCAGGGCTGTGGTTGAAGAATTAGTGAAGGGGATGTAAGGGATTGAAGGTAATTGAGGGACAATAAATTATGGGAAAGTAAAAGGGGTATGGGATTGCTTTGTGGACCAGAATGAACTCAATGGACCGAATGGCCCCATAAATTGTGATAGAGTATGTGAATTAGTTAGACAACATGTAAATTGTTGCATTTACTTATGTGTGAGATCGCCATACAGGCTGAAACTTACTTATGCGGCATTCTGTAAGTCTGGCAACCCCTGTGTCTGGAATATCTGACACCTGTAATACAGATCTATACTAATTAACTAAGTAACTAAGATCTGAAATTAGCTGGAATATATACTAACCTGTAGCTAACTAACCTGCCACTGAAACTTTTGTGACTTCACCCAGTAGTGTTTCTGACTTATGGATACTCCATGTTACTGACCGTTCTTGGAACCCACAGTGAGTCTGTAATTCACAGAACAATTCTCCTGCTCAGAGGAAGATGATCGGGAGGTAGTGGAGGCAGCTTCTGTGATCTAGTCCATATAAATGTTCCACAAAGTGTGGAAAAATTGATAAACAACATCCGTGTCCTTAACAACTTAAAGTCAAGAGTTGAGTTTATGGTCAATTATATATGCAAGTAAAAACTTGTTTGCAGCAGCATCACAGGCATATAGAATCAGAGACATCATTCATAAGAAAAAACAAATTTTACAGGAAAAGAAACAATTAGAATAAAAGACATCTGTTATAGTGCAAAGAGATGATGCCATTGCTATACTGAGGAGGTGATTCCGGTTCTGTTGGTCAAGAACTGAATGGTTGAAGGGAAGTAGCTGTTCTTGAACCTAGTGGTGTGGGACTTCTAGTATTTGTACCTGCTAGCTGATATTAGCTACCCAGATGATGGGGATCTTTGAAAATGCCATTTTGAGGCAGTACCTCATGTAGATACTATCAACGTGGGGGAAGGATATGCCTGTGATGTGTTGGGCTGAGTCCACTACCCCCTACAGCTTTATACATTCTTGTGCTTTTGATTTGCTGTGCTAGACCATGATTTTATTTTATTTTATTTTAGCACAGTCCGGCCCAATGAGTCTGCACTGCTGAATTACAAGCATGTAAGCAATTAATCTACTAACCTGTACATCTTTGGAATGTGGGAGGAAACCAGAAATTCTGCAGGAAACCCAGCTAATAGGGACGGCGTATAAACTCCTTACAGACAGCGGTGGGAATTGAGCCCCAGTCACTGGCTGTGTAATAGTGTTACGCTAACCACTACTCTACCTGCTGCCTATGGGTGCAACCATTTCTTTAAGATCAAATTCTAAAATTTGAAACTGTGAAGTATCATCATGATTTTTCAGAAACCTAGATGGGGCCTTGAAACGAGTGACAACAATCTTTAACCTTGGGACAAATGCAAAGGGTTTTCGCAGACTTCCATTCCACTTGCACATTTGGCTCTGAGAGGTTGAGCATAAATTATTCAAATCCTCCCTTTGCTCTGAGTTTCTGCCATCCTGCTTGAATTTCCAGCTGATTAGCGGGTTGTGTGTCCGTGATTGGCAAGCAATAACAGACTGAGTGAATCCAGCTCCCCTGTATCCCCTGCAGAGCTGGGACTGCGCCCAGATTCGGAGCCACGTTCTCTCGACACCTTCATCCCACTCCCCGATGAGCGCTCTCTCTTTAGTGGGAACTTCAGAACAAACAAGGTCCATCTTGGTCCTCAAACCCTTCTATATGTTAATTTTTCTATCGTTTATTCTCAAGTCAAAGACAGTTGGACATTTTGCTTTTTCTCTTTTCATTTTATCTACAAAGGCAAAGATACCAAAAAGGTTAAAACACACACACACATGCACGTTGGCATAATGCACACATATGTATATGCACGTGCACTCACATGATGAACATTAAGATCACACGGCACTAACAATATCTTTAACACATTTATTTTTATTTGATAGTCAAAAATGCAATTACTAATTAAAAGCCATTCTGAACTCTGCTTTCACACATTTCTCCTGGAACACCTGCCACAAATTACTTTATAATGCTACTCTTAAATTTACTGTATACCATCTGTGCTCTAATTTGTAAACGGCAGGAATAGGTTATCAATACTCTGAAGCCTCAAGTCCTATCAAGTGGCATACTGCTCTTCTAGTGGAATTTCTTAGGAAGTTTAATTGATTTGGTGCTTAATAGGTTGCTGGTGTACTTCTGCAACTTTGGTATGGATCCTCTGCGAGCATTTGGCAATGGTCCATTCTTGTCACATGCACAGAGGTACAGTGAAAACTTTGTTTTGTATGTAATCCATACAGATCATTCCAAGCATAAGTACATCAGGGTAGTAATTAAAAAATGCCAAATATAGTGTTACCTATGGCTAATATAGTGTTACTTAATATCACTTACACATAATTGTACTGTGTGGAGTAAGGGTGCAGGGCTCACACACAAATGCAGTCTTGAACAACTTTTCCTTTATTTAAAGGATCTGACCTTACCTGATTCATTTCTAGGCAGTCCGAGGTATGTGACTTCTTGCTTCATTAATTTTTTTTCTCAAAATAGCTATTACACTGGGCGACAAATTTTTTCAAAAGTGTTGCTTCTTCAGAAGTTTTTTTTGTTTATGATAGACTACCTGAAGTTGTCGGGCTACTTGTATCATGTAGGAATTTGGAGAAACATGAAATTAACTTTTATTGAGTATAATGATTATAATTACATAATGGTGCTGATGCTTTACGATAGTCCAACCAAGCCAAAAATATTTTGTTGATGGTTTTCATTTGTACTCAGTGTCTGAGGCTTCTCACTTAAGTATCCAGCATTGTTGGATTCCAGTTGCCCTGATACTGCTTCTCCATGACTGCAATGTCCTGGTGAAACCCGTCTTCATGCTCATCACTGACAGCACCAAGATTTAGAGGGAAGAAATCTAAATGAGAATGCAGAAAATTAAAACTTAGTGACGTAGTGCACTTCATGGTTCTGTGTGCTTGAAGCATGTTTTCAACCAGCTGTACGCAGTTTGGTACTCTGTACTTGCCGAGGAAATTTTCAATAACATCTTTGAATGCCTTCCTTGCGATTTTCTCTGGTTCCACTGTAAGTGCTTTGAATTGTCTGTCATTGATAACGTGTCTGATTTATAGACCAACAAAACTGCCTTCCTTAATTTTGGCATCATTTACTCAGACTTGTATTATAAATTGAAATAACAAATATAGGTGATTTCAAAAAAATGGTGCATGATAGGGAAATTTCATGGTGATGATCATGATCAACAGCCCAAAATCCATAACATACATCCAAAAGTATTCAGAAAGTAGATCTTTGTTTTTCAGTGTTATCCTCCTCACCTTATTGTCTGTTCTTCAGTTTGCAGATAATCCTTTCCCCAGTTGGACATGTATTTCTAAGCTCTGCCTGAGCTCTTAGGTTTTTACGCACTCTGTGTCAAAATTGTGTTGTTTATTATCTCAGTGCATGCTGGCAACGACTGAACTCAGGTGAGGAGGAGCGGCAAATTCCCACGTAGAGGTGAAACGAGATTGTACATAGGAATTTGAACAGAACAGTGATAGCACAACTAAATGACACTGCGATACAAATCATTCTCAACACAGCAATGAGCTCTGATTAGGAATCCACTTTAAATAATCACAGAATGTGGAAAACTCGTGCCGGTCACAATTAAGTTGACACAGTTAAACAGAAAGCACAAGGGCTTAATGACTCTTGTTAAGACAGCAATTAGTAAATACAGGTGCTCGAGAAACCTTCAAGCTCAATGGTTTACGGCAAGCTGCAGAGCCCATGGCTCTGTGTGTGTATGCGCGTGTGTGTATGCGCATGAATGTATGCGTGTGTGTTGGGGAGGAGGTGAGATGCTGTTAAGAGATACAAAAATCAGGCAACAACTTTGAAGTGAGACCAGGTTCAGTTCAGCTGTGATCTTGTTCAGTGCCGAGCAGACGCAAGGATCCAAGTGACCTACCCCCATTCCTTTAATCATCATTATTTCCTGCGGAGCATGATGAAAACTCATCTCTGTCCCAGGATACTGACGGACTTTTACCGCTGTACCATTGTGAGCATACTCACCAACTGCATCTCAGTGTGGTATGGCAATTGTCCCGTATCAGACCGCAAAGCACTCCAGCGTGTGGTGAAAACTGCCCAGTGGATTATTGGCACCCAATTGCCCACTATTGAGAACATCTACCATAAACGCTGCCTGGGCAGGGTGAAAAGCATTATCAAGGATGCAACTCACCCTAACCATGGACTTTTTATTCTCCTCCCATCCGGCAGGTGCTACAGGAGCCTCTGCTCCCACACCAGCAGGCACAGGAAGAGCTTCTTCCCTGAGGCTGTGACACTGTTGAACCTCACATCACAGCGCTAAGCAATATTGCATCCATATTGTACTGTCTCAGTACTTTTATATTTGTGTGCTGTAGCACTTTTTTTCATTTGCAGTTATTTTGTAAATAACACTATTCCTTGCATTTCTGGTCAGATGCTAAATGCATTTCATTGGCTTTGTAGCTGTACTCGGCACAATGACAATAAAGTTGAATCTAATCTAATCTAATTATGACCATGATATCATGACCATGATGGTTCTTGGCAATTTTTTTCTACAGAAGTGGTTTGCCATTGCCTCCTTAAAGTTGCTGTTCCTTATGTGGGCTTTATTCTCTCTGTGCTGTCAAAAAGGAAGATCATTTGATGTACCTCTGTGCTCGGTGGGATTCCCATCATGATGCATCCCATTCCGAACTGCTCATTACGGCATTTTATTCTGTCCGGAGTTGAAATGTGTGACGAAACCAGAGAACCTAGACAAAACCCATGCAGTGACGTGGAGAACTTACAAGCACATTACAGACAGTGGTGGGAATTGAACCTAGGTCACTGGCGCTGTAATAGTGTGATGTTAGCGTCACATAATCGTATTCCTAGGCAAGGCTTCCTGACTTCTGCTGAATAATGACTAGCACAGTGCACAGCCCCAGAGAGGACAGGTAGGTGTGGCTCCTGGGAGTTGAGGTTCTTCCAGGGATCAAACAGCCTGAGTGCAGATGGCAAACCCTGTCCAAGCTTAGATTATTGTAAACTTCAAAGTTAAAGTACGAAGTTTATTTATTGTCAAGGTACATATACATCATCTTATACAACCCTGAGATTCATTTTCTTGTGGACATACTCAGCAAATGCAGAATAAAATAATAACCATTGCAGAATCAGTCAAAGACACCACCAACTTGGGTGTTCAACCAGTATGCAAAAGGCAACAGATTGTTCAGATACAAAAAGAAAGAAATAATGATAATAATAAATAAACAATAAATATTGAGAACATGAAATGAAGAGTTCTTGAATGTGAGTCCATAGGTTTGGGGAACATTTCAATGATAGGGCAAGTGAAGTTATGCCCTTTGCTTCAAGAGCCTGATGGCTGACGGGTAATAATTGTTCCTGAGCCTGGTGGTGAAAATTCTGAGGCTCCTGTACCACCTTCCTGATGGCAACAGCAAGAAGAGAGCATGCCCTGGGTGGTCCAATCACAAACAAGAAAAAATCTGCACAAACACAAAATGCTGGAGGAACTCAAAGTCCTGGGCGGTGGGGATCCCTGGTGATGGATGCTGCTTTCCTGCGACAACATTTCATGTAGAAAAGCAGCATCCATCATCAGGGACCTCTGCCATCCAGCGCATGCTCTCATCTAGCTGCTGACCAGACCCAGATCTTCTGCACGCATTTAAACCATTTTGGGGCTCAATTAGACAGTCTGGCTCTGACCTGAAAGAAAATAACCCATTCATTTTAAGCGCCTCTTAAGTTAATATGTGTGGCTAGTGGAACAATTTCTGTACAGAGGTAGAGTGTAAGCTGCCTCACAGTTTGATCACAAGCCGTTCAAAGGCATCAGGACAATAGACTGTTAACTCCAAATATTGGTCTGTTACTCCTCGGATAGAGGGTGAAATGCGGTCGATTCTGGATAATTGGGACACATCAGGTCCAGTACATTTTGGCCCAATTAAGCCTCTGTCCCAATTATCCAAGGTTTTATGGAAAGATAAAAAGTGTAACAAAGACAAACTTAACATTTAACTGAGTAACAAATTATGCAGTTAAATAAAATGCAGAACAGATTAGAACACTACAAACACTATTACAGTGTTATAAAACTGTATATTAATTCCTAATAGTTATCAACTGAAGAAGTCATTGCAGCCATGTTCTTTTGATTGACCGTAAGTAAACAAAATCAGTGCAGATCATGGACCTTCCTGTATAAAGTCAAGATAATAAATAATATTATCAAAAATCACTGCTTTTTGAATTGGTGCCCGGCGGAATGCCAGCCATTTTCTCGATTAGTTTTTGTTTGAGTAGTCCGGCTTTGCCTCAGCAGGCTGAGGCGAGAACCGGCTTGGGCAAGCACAGGAGGAGGTTCTTACTAAGTAAGAAAGGAAGTTTTTGGACGCAAACACGAGGAAATCTGCAGATGCTGGAATTTCAAGCAACACACATAAAAGTTGCTGGTGAACGCAGCAGGCCAGGCAGAGATGCTGCCTGGCCTGCTAGGAAAGCTTTTGGTAAGTTTTTTTTCTGTTAGTACATAGCTAGTGCATGGAGAATGGATCCAGAGATAGTGGTATGTTCCTTCTGTGCGATGTGGGAAATTTGGGAGACCTCCAGTCTCCCTGATAACTACATCTGCACAAAGTGCATCGAGCTGCAGCTCCTTAGGGACTGTGTTAAGGAACTGAAGCTGCAGCTCAGTGACCTTTGGCTCATATGGGAGAATGAGGAGGCGATAGACAGGAGTAACAGGGAGCTAGTCACCCCTAAATTGCTGGAAGCAGATCCCTGGGTAACTGCTAGTAAAGGGAATAGGCAGTCAGTGCAGAGTACCCCTGTGGCTGTTCCCTCAATAATAAGTGTACCACTCTGGATAAAATGGGGGGGGGGGTGCGAACCAGGCGGAAGCGGCAGCAAGCAGGTCTCTGGCTTTGCGGCTCAGAAGGGAAGTGGGGAGAAGAGGAGTGCAGTAGTGATAGGGGAGTCCATAATTAGAGGAGCAGAAGGCAGGTTCTGTTGATGTGAAATAGACACCCAGATGGTCTGTTGCCTCCCAGGTGCCAGGTTTAGAGACGTCTTGGATCGGCTTCACGGCATTCTAAAGGGGGAGGGTGAACACCGGAAGTTGTGGTACATATCGCTACCAATGACATAGGTAGGAAAAGGGAGGAGGTCATGAAGAGAGAATCCAGGGAGTTAGGCAGAATGCTGAAAAGCAGGACCTCCAGGGTAGTAATCTTTGGATTGCTGCCTGTGCAACGTGCCAGTGAGACCAGTGATAGGGCAGTTGGTATAAAAGTAGATGCAGTGGGTAGTGAGATTGTGAGGAAGGGCAGGCAGATGATATGGCAAAATTGCAGTCAGTGGGATGAGTTCAAGTGTAACAGGGGGCCAAAGTCAAAAAAAGGTGATGAATACAGGACTGAAGGTTCTATATCTGAATGCATGCAGTATACGGAATAAGGTAGTTGATTTTGTAGCACGGTGAGAGAGTGGTAGGTATGACGTTGTGGTTGTGTGCATCACTGAATCGTGGCAGAAAGAAGATCATAGTTTGGAGCTTAACATCCAAAGATACACTTTGTATCAAAAGGAGAGGCAGGTAGGCAGAGGAGTTGGGGTAACTCTATTGGTAAAAGATGAAATCAAATCCTTAGAAAGAGGTGATATAGTTTCAGAAGATGTAGAATCCTTGTGGGTAGAGTTAAGAAGCTGCAAGGGTAAAAAGACCCTGATGGGAGTTATATTGAAGCCTCTGAATAGTAGCCAGGTTGTGGCTGCAAATTACAATGGGCATGTAAAAAGGGCAATATTGTGATAATCATGGGGGATTTATTTGTGCAGATAGATTGGGAAATTCAGGTTGGTACTGGATCTCAAGAAAGTGAATTTGTAAATGCGTACGAAATTGCTTTTTAAAGCAGATTGTGGTTGAGCCCACTAGGGGAATGGCAATTCTGGATTTAGTGTTATTGAATGACCCAGATTTGATACAAAAAGGTTTTTCAGATATGTAAGGAGTAAAAGAGAAAGCAAGAGTGAATATCGGACCACTGGAAAATGATGCCTGAGAGGGGGACAAAGAAATGGCAGAGGAAGTTAAGAAGAATTTTGCGTCAGTTTTCACTGTGGAAGACACAAGCAGAGTGCTGGAAATGCGGGAGTGTCAGGCTGCAGAAGTGATCGTTGTTGCTATTACTAGGAAGAAGGTTCTTGGAAAGCTGGAAAATCTGAAGGTAGCTAAGTCATCTCGATCAGATGGATTACAGCCCAGGGTTCTGAAAGAGGTAGCTGAAGAGATTGTGGAGACATTAATATAGTAATCAGAACAGCCTTCTATCCCAATTAAAGGTGTAGTGTCCCAAAAAACTGAAGGGAAGTCTGGCTATTTTCTTGATTAGTTTTTGTTTTTTAATAGTTGTTTCAGATAAGTGGCTACCCCAATTAACTAATGGCCCAACTAACTGGAATCTACTATATTTGGAATGCCAGGAATTTCATTGATGCTGGTACATCATTTGTCAGAATAGAGTGAAGAGTTATGAATATAAATCTGGCAGAATTGTAACTGGAGTTTGAGCTGAGGTGGAATGCACAGACTGGCCTCTTTATTCGATACTTCCTGTACCTAATAAAATGGCCACTGAGTGTATGTTCATGGTCTTTTGCTGCTATACCTCATCCACTGCAAGCTTCGACGTGATGTGCATTCAGAGACGATCTTCTGCGCACCGCTGTTGTAACACATGGTTATAAAAGTTATTGTGGCCTTCCTGTCAGCTTGAACCAATCTGGCCGTTCTCCTCTGACCTCCCTTATTAACAAGGCGTTTTTACGGCAGAACTGTGGTTCACTAGATGTTGTTTGTTTGTTGCACCATTCTCTGTAAACTCTAAAGATTGTTGTGTGTGAAATTCCTAGGAGATCAGCAGCTTCTGAGATACTCAAACCACCCCATCTGGCACCAGCAATTATTTTATGGTTAGTCAGGTCATCAATGCTTATGGGGAGAAGGTAGGAGAATGGGGTTGAGAGGGATAATAAATCAGCCACAATGGAATAGCGCAGCAGACTTGGTTGGCCGAGTGGCCTAATTTTGCTCTGTCTTATGTTCTTCTTATGGTGTACAGGTATACCTAATAAAGTGGCCACTAAGTGTAGATGATTGATGGTGGAATTTCACCTGACTGATACTTTAACAGTGTTTATGTGAAGTTTGGAATATTTAGCATATTTGCCAATCATGATACCAATATGGGATGGCACAGTAATGTGGTTGGCACAACGCTTTACAGTATCAGCGACCCGGGTTCAATTCCCGCCGTTTTCTATAAGGATTTTGTGCTGTGGGTCTCCTCCCACAGTCCAAAGGCATACTGGCTGGTAGGTTAATTGGTCATTGTAAATTGTCCCGTGATTAAGGTAGGGTTAATTCAGAGGTTGCTGGGTGGTGCGGCTTGAATGGCCAGAATGGCCCACTCCACACTGTATCTCAATAAATAAATGAATAATTAGCAAAATGTTCTTTGCAGTCATGGTACTGACACTGTCTAAGAAGGTTGTGAAGAGCATATTGATGGTGTAGAGGGGGTTTACTACAATAAATTCACAAATTAGGGATTTCAGCTAGATTAGGCTTTCAAACTTGGAGCAAAGGAGCTTGAGAGAAGATTTGTTAAAACCTTGAAGGATTTTGATGCTCACAGAGTCATACATCATATAACATATAACCATATAACAATTACAGCACGGAAACAGGCCATCTCGGCCCTTCTAGTCCGTGCTGATAGACAGGAGCCTTTTGACCAAACTGATGCATGCTAATGCTAATCCTACACTTGTCTGTATTTGACCCATTTCCCTCGAACCCAGGGGTTCCCAACCTTTTTTTATGCCATGGACCCCTACCATTAACTGAGGGGTCCGTGAAACCCAGGTTGGGAACCCCTGCTCTAACCCTTCTCTATCCATGTGTCTGTTTCAAGTGTGTATTTAAGTATTGTTAATGCTTCTGCCTCAGCCACTTCCTTTGGCAGCTCATTCCATATACTCACCACCCTCTGAGTTGAAAAATTGCCCCGCAGGTCTTTCCCCTCTCAACTTAAACCCTCTGGTTCTTGACTCTCCAACCCCGGGGGAAAGACTGTGCATTTTGACACCATCTATGCCCCTTGTGATAGTTTCTCTTCTTTAAGATTACTCCTTATTCTCCTATGTTCCAAAGAAAACCATAGCAACCTGCTTAACCTCCCTCCGTAACTCAGTCTCTTGAGACTTGGCAACAACCTCCTAAATCTCCTCTGCACTCTTTCCAGCTTAATCACATCTTTCCTATAGAAGGGTGACCATGCAATATTCCAAATTACGTCTCACCAACAACTTATTTGGCGGGGCAGGGGGGGGGTGTATTTGGCATGGTAGTGTAGCAGCAAGGTGTTGTTTAACAGCGCCAATGATCACTTGATTGAGGTTCAATTCCTGCCGCTGCCTGCAAGTCGTTGTGCGTACTCCCTGCATTTCCTTCATGCACCCCTGTTTCCTCCCCATTCCAAAGGATTAGGGTTAGGGTTAGCGACTTGTGGGCTGCTCCCAGCTCACCCTCGGACTGTTGTATTGGTCATTGAATCAAAATGGCACATTTTACTGCATATTTTGATGTTTCAAAGTTCAAGTGACAAAGTTCATCGTTCTTTAAATCTTGTACAAATGCAACATGACATCCCAGCTTCTGTACTCAGTGGCCTGACTGATAAGGCCAATGTGCCAAAAGCCTTCCTCATGGCCCTGCCTAGCTGTGATGCCATAATGAAGGCTGTTCCATGAGCCAGAGGCATTCCACTCCTGAGGAATTGATTCTGAAGTACAGGTGAAAGTCCTCTCGTAACACTGAGTGATATTAATTTGGAATAACCTGCCTTGGGGTGTGATGGCTGCAGACTTAATTGTGGTTTTCAAAAAGGAATCAGATATCTGAACAGAAATTTGACATAAGGAGCAAGGACCTGTTCTACGTTCTATAAAAATGGAGGGCTATGTGGGAGGGGTCTGATTGATTTTACTTACTGCCCATTATGCTGCTGGTGTTTAGAGTAGCAATGAAGGTCCTCCTTGGCCATCTTCTCTGTTGTGCCCCAGGTGCAATTCAGGGTCATTATTTCTTCTTCTACGGTACAGCACCAAGTTGCCTTTGGTCTCCTGCGTTTTCTCCAATCTTCGGGGATCCAATTACATACTGCCTTGATGATGGAGTTGGTCTCCCTTCTCATCATGAGCCCAATCTATCTCCAGTGTTTCGTCATGATGATTGTGGCCGTGATCTCTTTCTGAAGGAGTAGGGTGTGAGTGGAGATCTTCCTTGGCCAAAAAATACAGGGGATCTTCCTGAGACTTCTGGTGTGGAATGACGACAGCTTGGTAAGGTCGCTGTCTGTCATGGACCAGCATTCTGACCCGAACAAGAGCGTGGACAGAACACTGGTCTGGTGCATCTTCACCTTAGTGTGGACACTGTACTTGGTTGATCCCCATAAGTTGTTCATTGATCTGAAGACACTTCTAGCTTTGTGGAGTTTGCACTGGATGTTGTCCCTGGTCCCACCATCCTGATGAATGATGCTGCCCAGGTAGCTGCTGGTGCTGGGTAAATCGACCTCTTAAAAGGTTGGCAAAATATTGTGGGCTAAATAGCCTGTTCTATGTTATATGCTCTAGATAAACACTTGAAGTTAAATACTTTGCCAATAATGTCTGCCCGGATTACTCTACAAAGGGCCAGTATGTATCTGATGGAATGAACAGTCTTCTGTATTGTAGCAAAATTTATGACAATTTTATATTTTTGCCTTGTTCAAGAAGTCATTCCTAGCATTTTGTGCTCAAAAGCTACACAGTGTGGATGCAGTGCATGAAATTTCTGGGTTTGAATGCCCTAGTGTATAGATTGGGAGGTAGGGTGGAGATAACGTCCCTCACAAAGGAGGTGTGAGATGCTCCTTCCCTATGCTAGCCTGTAGGTCGCTTTTGGGCAAGGTGTAGCACCTGCTTAGCCCCCCCCCCCCCCCGCCGATCAGGGTCTCGTGAAGCTGTGAGAGCAGGTGGTGGATGGTCGTATGAATAGCATACCACATGTCCTGTTTATGCAACCACTGACGCCAGGCAGACAATCTCTGAAGTGTATTGATAATGGCTGGGGTCACCCATCTTGTAAAGACACTGCCCAGAAGGAGGCAATGGCAAACCACTCCTGTAGAAAAATTTGCCAAGAACAATCATGGTTGATCGCCCAATCATACAACATGGCATATAATGATGATGATTATGGTGTTTAGATTGTGTCAATGTCTTTTTGCCCTTCTCCCACCTCCCCACAGTGGTGATTGTGAGTGTTGCAGACAGCAGAAGCAAAGAGCTACTAGCCAGCTACTGCCTTCCTGTGCTCTATCTGCAGATGTTTCATCATTACCACCTTGAGCTCATACAGGTGAGTGAAAAAGACTCGAGGTGTGGGCAGGTTGTGGAGTCCTGGCTAACAGTGAACCCTCAGGCAGAATCACTAAGAAGCAGAAGATGACCTGTTTGTTTCCTGGCTCAGTGCTTACAGGATCTTGCTGGCACTCCATGCTACAAGGAGCTCTTCCAGTTTTGGGCTCTTGCTCTACTTGGCCGTTGAGTTTCCCGACTCGGCGCCAGAAGCAAAGCATGGTTCTCCTCCATTCTGAAATGTTCCCACTAATTCTGTCTTTACAGACATCATCCTCCCACCATCATCAGTAAGGACCCTTCAGCCATAAGCCCGACCTTTAACCCTGTCTGCTGTAAAGGCTTCCCCCTAAGTCAAGGTGGAGGTGAGGGCTGTGGTGCTGCTCACATCTCTCCACCAATCTTCTGCCGTGTTTGTCACAACTAGACCATTAGACATTGGAGCAGAATTAGGCCATTCAGCCCATCACTTCTGCTCCACCACTTGATCATGGCTGATCCATTTCTGTCCCTGCCCTCTCCCCATCACTTTTCATACCCTGATTTATCAAGAATACCCAATGACTTGGCCTCCACAGCTTCCTGTAGCAATGAATTCCAGATTCATCACTCTCTGGCTAAAAGAATTTCCTCCTCACCTCTGTTCTAAATGGATGTCCCTCTATTTTGAGGCTGTGCCCTCTGGACCTAGACTCCCCCACCATAGGAAATGTCCTCTCCAAGTCCACTCTGTTGAGGCTTTTCTACGGTATAACCACTATTGAAAATATCTTCAGGGGTGGCCTTGCACTATCCTAACCAGCAATAATCCCTTACCCAATGTGACCGAAATAGATAATCTGGGGTCTGTCATGGTCTTGTGTGTGGGAGCTTGCTGTGTGGAAATAGACCAGCAAGTATCCCACATTGCAATGGGATTCACTGGCTTTGGGATGTCCTGAGGTTGTGACAGTCACTCTATAAATGCAAATTCTGCCTTTCCCCTTAAATGCATTCATATGGATAATCTGTATGTTGTAGTCTGAGTTTCAACGAAGACATGATGGTTTAAATTTCCTTTGAGACTCATCCATCCTGTATTGTCACTCTGGGTCTCTCCCACTGGAGCTGGTGCAGGGATCAATTCCCCCGTTTAATGACATCTGAGCGATGTTGACCTTTTTGTGTGCGTTTGTGTTTTTTCCTCCCCCCCTCTCCCCTCGCTCAACTCTAGCCACACCCAAGCATCCCATCTGGCATTCGATTATATGTCACCGTCGTTCGGAAAGGCAGCGTTATTCCTCGACAGGAGGGATTTGCTTTCACTGGTTTTGAGGTAGGCCTCAGACTGTGTCTGAATGGGAAGAAAATGCTTCTGAGGGGGGAAAAATATCAAAAGAACTGCGATATTAATCTAGCAGACCCCTGTGGTTATTCACATTTCTCCACTACTATATAATAGCGTTCATGTTGAAAATCGACCTTACTTAGGGATGTAATGACCCTAAATGTGTATTTGAAAGCTGAAAAGATCACCTGTCACTCATGGGATATTAATATTAATATATGCAGATGTTAAATTTTCAATGCAACTAAAATTGCTAATTGCTTCGATTCTGAAAATACTTCTTGGGTTATTACAGTCTACCCTTTATAATGTGTTGGCCGTGATTGTTCCCTGTTTCACTGATGGGTTTATATTGCCTCAGAGAAATGGATTAGGATCTCTTGAAAATGTAGAGGGAGGGTCCTGGTTTGTCCCCTGCCATCCTCCACCAACCCACCCCCCTCTGTGTTGGCTTATTCCTGCATTGCCATGGTAACCAAGGCATTTGATGTATTACAAATTCAGCTATTATCTGTGCTCCTGGCTGAGTTCAAGGGGTGGTCTGGAACAGACCTTCTTGGTACTGCTGATGTGTCCTGGATTTCCCTGAACTGGTTGGGATGGTGTAATGAGGTTTTTTTTGAGAAAATTGGTTCCCTCCCATTCTATTGGGCAACTGGGCCTCGGATTTCTGAACAATTCCAACACAATGCCCACTGGAGTAATGGAATTGGGGCAAAAGTCCAGACAGAAACATTGAAAATACATTAAATCTTATCAAATGGGCGCAAAATTAACTAATGGCAAGAATGGCTCCTTCAGACAGCAGTAACATTCGCGTTTGGGGTCATGCGTTATATCTTTGTCCCCCAAAAAGAATTCCGGCATGGATGGAAGTTGAGGAGGGGCTAATTCCCTTCTTTGTCGCAGTCTGATGATGTCATAGTTGTCATGGTGCTCGGCAGTGCGGCTAGTGGAGGACAAAGCAGATAGTCTAATGGAAAAAGTTCCTGTGAGGATTCACCCAGCGTCAGGAAGTGCTGTCCTGAGGCAGATGGAGTTCAGTTCCTGGAAGTGTGAAGTAATTCACTGTGGAAGTTCGAACTTGTAGGCAGGATTCTGAGCAGTGTGGAGGAACAGAGGAATCTTGAGGTCCAAGTCCATAGATCTCTCTAGTTACTGTGCAAATTGATAGGGTGATTAAGAAGGCGTGTGGTGTATGGTCCTACATTAATCGGGGGTTTGACCTCAAGAGCCAAGAGGTAATACTGCAGCTCTATAGAGTTTAATACAGAGTTCTAGTTAGGCCACACTTGGAATATTGTGTTCTGACTGCTGTCCATGTTTGCCCTGCTGGTGTGATGAACAGGGACTGAGGCTTGGGCCCACTCCAGCTGCTCCGGGAGCAGATTTGGGGACTCAGTCTGATTCCCAGCAGTTTTAGTCAAGCTGCTGTTGGAAAGATGCTATTAAAATGGAAAGTGTGCAGAAAAGGATGTTATAGGGCAGGCTAGTACACTATTCCTTGGAGCATAGGAGACAGAGAGGGTATAACATCATGAGAGGAACTGATAGGGTGAATATACTCGGTCTTTTTCCCAGAGTTGGGGAATTGAGAACTTGAGGACATGGGTTTAAGGTGAAAGGGGTAAGATATAAAAGGAATATGAAGAATAAAGTTTTTTCAAAGTTTTATGAATGTTAAGTGAGCTACCAGAGGAAGTGGTTGAGGCAGGTACAATAACAACCTGTAAATGATAGATGGAGGGTTACATGGACAGGAAAGGTTCAGAAGGATACAGTCCAAATGCTGGCAAGTGGGACTAGCTTGGATTTGACATCTTGGCCAGCATGAACCAAATGGGCTGCCGGGTGTGATTCCATGCTGTATAACTCTATGATTCTATGTTAGGAGCTTCCTCCTTTCTCAAAGTAGCTGCTCCTGTGTGAAAGCTGGGCACTGATAAGTTTCTGAAGTGGTGTCCTGGAGCTTGAGGTGAGTCGGGGTGGAAGGGGTGCCTCCATGTTGATTAGTGTGGTGACCATCACTCTGCAGTCTGTCATTAACCACATTCACGTTTCTCCCAGGTGCTGCTTCGCGCAGTGAAGTCTCCTTTGAAGGACCCCTCAGGCCCACTCCTTGCAGTAGCCAGGATCATTCCTGACTATGAATCCTACAAGTAAGTGGGTGGGCTACAGTTACTGAATTCATTAACAAAATAAATTGCAATTCCTACCTCTCAGGCATTCCAGGAACTGCGTTGGGGGGGGGGGGGGTGGTGTCTAGTTGACCAACACTCAAAACATGAAGTAATCTGTAATAAAGGTAGGAAGTCCTGGAGACTGTCAGTGGCTGCATTCATGAAGAAGGAAAAGGTTAATGTTCTGGATTGAAAACTTTCCATTTAAACTAGGAATAGGTCTTTGTGAAAGGAGAAAGTTCTCAATATGGAGCTGTAGATATTTGGAGCATTAAGCTGGCCTTTCAGCCCAAATGTTCCATGCTGACTAAGCTATCTGATCCCAGCTCATCTCATTTGACGGTGTTTAGGCAATAACCTTCCACCATCAAGGACCTGTACCATCAGGTGATGCTCTCTTCTTGCTGCTGCCATTTGGAACGAGGCACAGGAGCCTTGGGTCTCACACCACCAAGTTCAGGAACAGTTATTACAATTCGACCATCAGGCTCCTGAATCAGAGTGTATATTTTCACTCACATCAACACTGAATTAATTCCATTTTCAAGGACTCTACAACTCATGTTCTCAGAATTATTTAGTTATTTATTGTTATTTGTTTTCCTCTTTGTGTTTGCAGTTTGTCTTTTTTTTTGCCTTTTGGTTGTTTGTCTCTCTTTGTTGTGCGTGGTTTTTCATTGAGTCAATCGTGTTTCTTTGTACTTACTGTGAATGCCCACAAGAAAATGAATTTGATGGTAGTATAAGGTGACAAATATGTACTTTGATAATAAATTTACTTTGAACTTTGAACCCTTTCCGTCTATCCAATTGTCATTTTAAAGTTGTTTAGTACTGGCATCTGCTCCTTCACCGAGAAGCTCAATCAGTTACATTCAAAAAGTAGCCTCTCAGGTTTCTATTTCAGGTGTCAGGTTCCTAGCTAAGGTGTCATTAATATTTGAATTCTTTTACTCCTTCTTGTCTCTCCCTTTCCCCCATCAATAGCTGTCGACCACCTCCATCTTAGGCCTCTCAGATTCCTGCGGGTGATTGTTTTAGCAGGTCAGGGTTTATTTTTGTAGTCGCACCAGCACGTACCATGGTCGCCTTAGGACTGGATAGATACTTGGGAGCTGGGTTTATCTGGGTGTATGACGTGTTAATGGTGTTCTCTTCTGCCCTGTACCAATCTTGAGCAACACACCCAAAATGCTGGAGGAACTCGGCAAGTCAGGCACCATCTATGGAGGAGAATAAAAAGTGAACATTTCAGGCTGAAACCCTCCGTCAGGACTGGAAAGAAAGCATCAAGATGTCTAAATAAGAAGGTGGGGGGAGAGGAAGGAGTACACGATGGCAGGTGATAGGTGTAGCCAGGTGAAGGAGAAGGTGGGTGGGTGGGGCAGGGGGAGTGACTTGAGAAGCTGAGATGTGATAGCATAGGTGGAAAAGGGCTGAAGAAGAGGAATCTGTTGGGAGAGGACAGTAGACCATGGAAGACAGGGAAGGAGGTGGGGATGTGAAGGGAGGTGATATGATGGCAGAGTAGTCACTCTGTTTTTGTCTGCACCTGTACCATTGCATTCTCTATTTATAGTACCTTCATATCTTCACCCTTCATACCTGTCTCTTTTGTTTTCTAAGCCTTCTTTAATTAATTCTGTCACTCCCTTTATATCTTTGTGCAAGTATCGGTTTCTCTTTGTATGTCTGTCTGTCTGTCTGTCTGTCTGTCTCTCTCTCTCACTCTCTCTCTCAAACACGCAAACTCTCTTCCCCTCCTCTATATAGCTCTCTCTATTTTTTTCCCCCACCCTTTCTCCCTTTGCCTCTCCCTCTCCCTAACTGTATTTCTGAATATCCTGATAGCTGGGCTTAAATTGGGAGTCCCCGCAGTGAGGTGAGTACTAGGCAGGTGCACAAGCTGTTCCACCATTAATTATTAATCACTCCTTTGTTCTTTATTATTCTTCACACCTTTGATGGCCTTCAGCGCTCGCTGGTTCCTCAATTAAAATCAATGCAGGCACTGCAGCCATGTTGGTGGAATGCTATTATAAATTTGAAACAGCGTCCTGTGGATTGTGGCCTGTTAATTGGGGAAGCTCAGTGAATTATCATGGTTAACCATAAGACATAGGATCAGAATTATCCCATTGAGTTTTCTCCGCCATTTGAACATGGCTGATTTATTTTCTCTCTCAAATCCATTTCATTGCCATCTCTTTGTAACTTTTGACGCTCTTACTAATCAACAATCTATCAACCTTTGCTTTAAATATATCCAATGACTTGGCATCCGCAGCCATATGTGACAATGAATTTACCGCCCTCTGGCTAAAGAAATTTCTCCTCATCTTTGTTCTAAAGGGATGTCCTTCTCTTCTGAGATTGTGTCCTCTGGTCCTAGACTCTCCCATTATTGGAAACACCTTCTTCACGTCTGCTGTACTTAGTCCTCTTAATATTTGGTAGGTTTCAATGAAATCCTACCTCATTCTTCTAAATTCTATTGAGTGCAGGCCCAAAGCCAATAAATGCTCCTCATACATTAACCCTTTCATTCCCAGGATCATTTTCGTGAAGCTCCTCTGAATCCTATCCAATGCCAGCAAATCCTTTCTTAGACATTGGGCCCAAAACTACTCACAATACTTCAAATGCAGTCTAACCATTACCTTATTAAGCCTTGGGTAACTACCCCAGGTGTCGAGAGAATGCATATCTGGTGTTTCCTGATGAGGGGAATGAAGGGAAATTGGGCTCATGGATGTTACTATGCTCTGTTTTTTATCCTGGTAGTCTGCTGAGTGAGTTGCCATCTCAGTAGGGGTAGTAGATTGGCTAGGAAACTGTGTGGGAGACAGGAACCATCTTCTCTAAGTTGAGTGTGTTGTCATATGCACAAGTACATTTATACACCATTGAAAATAATCGGGTTTGATTTATTTTTGCAGGTATGTTGAAATATATCATTTGCGTTAACAACCAACAGAACCTAAGGATGTGCTGGCAGAAGCCCACAATTGTCGCTACACATTCTGGCACCTACATGGTACGGCCACAGTGCTCAGCAGGACAACACACGACATAGCAAAGCAGAACTGAACAAGCACCAAAACAGCAACAACAAAATAAGCCCTGTCTTCCCTCCAACCTTTTCTCATTTTCTCAGTGAAAACCTTACCAGCAGCAGGATCACAGACACAAAGCATCAGATAAGCAGCAGTCACAAGAAAAGCCTAAAATTAAACGTAAATATTTTAAAAGAAAGACCACAATCAGAACAAAGTCAATTTTAATGCAAAGTTTCAAAAGGTATATTTAATGCCAGAGAAATGTATACAACATACATCCTGAAATTCTTCTTCTTCGCAAACATCCACGAAAATAATGCTGCCTGGTTGAGGTAGAGATTAGGGTTCTGCAGGGTAGTTTGAGAACCGATTGGTTGAAGGGAAGTAGCTGGCAGGAACCTGGTGGTGTAGGACTTCATTCCTCTCTACCTCCTGCCTCATTGTAGCTGCGTGAAGATGGCGTCGCCTGGATGTTAGGCGATGATCGATAATGGATGATGGATGGATCTTAAACGATGGATGTTGCCTCCTTGAGGCAGCACCCCCTGTAGGCACTACAAATGGTTGGGAGGGATCAGCCCATGATGTATTGGACAGATTCCACCACTCTCTGCAGTTTCTTACATTTGAATTGCTGTACACAACTATGATGGAACTAGACAGGATCTTTACAGTCCTGACGAAGGGTCTCGGCCTGAAACGTCGACTGCGCCTCTTCCTATAGATGCTGCCTGGCCTGCTGCGTTCACCAGCAACTTTGATGTATGTTGCCAGGATCTTTACCCTCAGTTGGGGAATCTAGAATGACTGGACATAGGTTTAGAGTGAGAATGGAGAGATTTACTAGGAACATGAGAGGCAACCTTTTGACCCAGAGGGTGATGTGTATATGGAATAAGCTGCCAGAGGAAGCGTTCGGGGCACAGACACTACACTTGGACAGGTACATGAATAGAAAGGCTTTGAGGGATATGGGTCAAACACAGACAAGGGGGACCAGCTTAGATGGGAATCGTGGTTGGCACAGACTACTTCAACTGAAGGGTGTGTTTCTATGTTGCACGACTCTATGACTTCACTGGAAATGTAACACAGCTGGTATGGCACTGAAATTTTAATCTAATGGATCCATGGGTATTGATCCTTTTTCTTTAAACAGGTCAAAAATGTTAATGAAATCTCCCAGGCTGGCTGGTATCAGTATCACCACAGTGGAGTACCCAAGCCCAAAGCAGTCTTCGTTCGATGTTCCCCATCACACCAACCAAGGTTATCCACAGGTAAGTCGTGTCGAGATGTCCCACTGTGAGAGGTGGCTATCGAGTCAAGGAGACCCCAGTAACTTCTCCTTCCCTAATTTTCCCAAGAAAATAAAAATGCACTGAGGTACAGTGAGGAGAATCCCTCAACAATTCTCCTCAGTCTTCAAAGGTTCAAAGGTCCAATTTAATGGCAGAGAAATGTATACAATATACATCCTGAAATGCTTTTTCTTCGCAAACATCCATGAAAACAGAGAAGTGCCCCAAAGAATGGCAGTTAAACGTAAGAACCCAAAGTCCCCCCCCAGCTCCCCTCTCTCCCGCGTGTAAACGGCAGCGAGCAACAATTCCCCCCCTCCCCCCACTCCCACCGGCAAAAAAAGCAAACATTGGCACCGCCACCGAGCACTCAAACGTGAGCAAAGACACAGACTTGCAGTTTCCCCAGAGACTTTGCGTGTTACCCGGCATTTGATATATCACAGGTTCTCTCTCTCCCTAATAAGGGAGAAGGAGGTGTCTCCATTTTCCCAGCGAGCGGGGAGACATAGCAAACAGCTCGTTAGTTTACAATGTTAAAAGTCTGTTACGTTGCTTTTCTCGAGCTCTGTGCCTGAAGATCACAAAGATCCTGGGTCTTTGGGCACACAGCAGTAGATTTCTGACTCCCCCGACGACATGCGGGTCTCCTGCCATGCCTCCTATCCTCGATCCGCCTGTCTCCAGAGCCCGAAGATCTTAGGCTTCAAAATCCAAACTGGACTCTTAGGCCAAGCCCTTGGGGTGCTGAACCACGGCCAGTCCTGAAACCCCAAGGGCAGGTCTCATTCACGCAAAGAACTGAAGTCAGCGTGTAACTCCAGGTCAGGGTCTTCAAAAAAACCCTGAAAGGGAAAAATAAAGATATTAAAGATGGAAATAGAGCTGTTTCCAAAGATCCAAGCAAAGGAGTCATTGTTTAGCACCATCTTAACTTTGCTCCGCCTCCCAGAATTCTTTCTGTCATTTTAAAATTTACCCTAATGCTGCATTAAATTGGTATCGGTTAATTTTTGTCATTGATACAGAGGTACAGTGAAATGCTTTAACTTGCAGCCAGAGTGATTCAGACAGATCATTCTGTACACACGTACATCAAGGTGGTAAAAAAGAAAATCAGAATGTAGAATATAGTGTTACACTTTCAGAAAAATGCAGTGCTGGTGGGCAAATAAAATGCCAGATCCACAGCAAGGTCGATTCTATCAATAGTGTGATAGAAGTTGGTCTTGAATCTTGTGGTACATGCTTTCAAGCTATTTTGTTAAGATATTGACCCCACCCACCCCAGTCATCCTCTCTTCTCCCCTCTCCCATTGGGCAAAAGATGCAAAAGCCTGAAAGCACGTCCCACCAGGTTCAAATACAGCTTCTATCCCACTGTTATCTAAGATGGACTCTTAACCTCACAATCTACCTGGTTATGATCTTACATTTTATCGTTTACCTGCACTGCACTTTTTCTGTAGTTTTTACACTTTATTCTGCAATGTTATTATTTTGCCTTGTTCTAACTCAATGCACTGTCTAATGATCTGATCTGAATGATCAGTATGCAAGACAAGCTTTTCACTGTATCTTGGTACATGTGAAGATGTTAAACAAGTACCAATAATACTCTTATTACAGCAGTACAGAAGCTGTCCTTGTGCCTAGAAGTCCGTGCTTTCAGGCTTTTCTGTCTTCTCTGCCCAGTGAGAGTGGGGAGAAGAGAAATTGATGGGGTGGAAGAGGCCCCCTTAATACGCTGAGCAACACATAGAAAATGCTAGAGGAAATCAGCATGTCAGGCAGCATTTGTGGAAATGAATGAACAATCGACATTTCAGACTGAAACCCTTCATCGGTATTGAAAAGGAAAGGGAAAGAAGCCAGGGTAAGAAAGTGGAGTGAGGGGAAGGATTACAAGCTAGAAGGTAATAGGTGAACCAGATGGGTGGCCAGTGGGGGATGAAGTAAGTAGCTGGGAGGTGATAGGTGGAAAAGGTAAAGGGCTAGCGAAACACCTTCACTCCATCCACAAAAAGCAGGACTTCTCAAAGGCCAACCATTTAAATTCCAATCCCTATTCCTGTTCAAAAATGGCAGTCTAGGGCCTCCTCTACTGGAAGATTATGGAGAAACTTGGTCTATTTTCTCTGAAGTGGTGAAGGCTGAGAGAGGACCTGATAGAAGTTTGTAAGATTTGGAGGGACATAGATAGAGCAGGCAACAGGTATCATTTTCCAGGGTCAAAATGAGTAAGTCTGGAGGGGATGCATTTAATCTGAGGGTTTAAATGGTTTGGCACAGATGAGATGAACTAAAGGGCCTGTTTCTGTGCTGTACTTTTCTATGACTCTATGACTACAGATGCTGGAATCTAGAGCAACTCACCAAGTGCTGGAGGAACTCAGCAGGTCAGGCAGCATTTTCTTCCATAGATGCTGCCTGTCCTGCTGAGTTTCTTCAGCAATGTGTGTGTTTCATCCCTGTTAGCTTTAGGGTTATATCAGACTTTGGTTTAATCTGAACACAGATGCTCCTGATTATTCTCCCTCTTCTCTCCAACTCTTTCCAATTGCAAGCACCTTTGCCTAGCTGCTGTCGGCTCAGCGGGCAGTTGGGATTAACGTTCTTCCTGTCACTCCCTGTTACTGTCACATGTGTCTTTGAAATACCAGGCTGACAGCAGAGAACAGCAGGGGCAGTGCCCATCATATCCGCCTGTTGGACTGGCACTTTACAAAGAAGGTATCTGTTTAGTTCAGGACCTACCGGCCAGTTTCCCCTGCTGTTAGTTCTGTGGGCAATACTCACATTGGGTTATTGGTAAGAAGGAACCTCAGACAGTCATACAGATTGAGACTGAGGGGCTTCAGAAGGTGTTGCTTCATTTGACAACATTCATACAACAGAGTATGGTACAGCAGAGGAACAGGCCCTTCACCCCACGATATCTCTGCATCACTATTTTTTCTCTCTTTTCCCATCACATATTTAATATATTTTTAAATATACACTCAGTGGTCATTTTATTAGGTACTGCTGAATACCTGATTATTAATGAAATATCTAATCAGTGAATCACATGACAGCATCTTAATGCATAAAAGCATTTAGACATGATCAAAGGGTTTTATTTGTTGCTCAGACCAAACATCAGAACTGGGAAGAAATGTAATCTAAGTGACTTTAATCGTGGAATGATTGTTGCTGCCAGATGGGATGGTTTGAGTATCTCAGAAACTGTTGGTCGCCTAGGATTTTCATGCACAATAATCTTTAGAATTTACAGAGAATGGTGTGAAAAACAAAAAAAAAAATCTAGATAGAGGCAGTTCTGCGGGTGAAGACACCTCATTAATGAGTGAGATCAGAGGAGAATGGCCAGACTGGTTCAAGTGACAGGAAGGTGACAGTAACTCAAGTACTATTAGATACTGTTGAGGGGGATGACTTACCAGGGGGAGCTACAGTGACTGGGTTTCTGGCACTGAGTCTAGTGCTGTGACCCAGAAGAGCAGAGAGGTGAAGAGTGTTGATACGAGATTCCTTAGAGGAACAGAGATGAGGTTCTGTGGGCACGATAGAGACACACGGGTGGTATGTTGCCTCCCTGGTACTAGGATCAAGGATGTCTTGGTTCATGTCCATGTCTTTCTCAAGGGCGAAGGTGAGCAGCCAGAAGTCTTGGTACATATTGGCACCAGTGACATAGGTAGACAAGATAAGGAGGTCCTGAAGAGAGGTTTTAGGCGGCTAGGTTAAAAAGCTGAGAAACAGGACCTTCAGGATAATAACCTCTGGATTGCTGCCTGTGCCATGTGCCAGTGAGTGTAAGAATAGGATGATTTGGCAGCTGAATGTGTGGCTGAGGAACTGGTGTAAGGGGCAGGGGTTCAGATTTATGGTTTATTGGGCTCTTTTCTAGGGAATGCATGACCTGTACAAAAGGGACAATTACACTTGAACCTGAGAGGGTCCAATATCCTTGTGGGCAGATTGGTTGTAGTTGTTTGAGTGGGTTTAAACGAACTTGGTAGGGATATGGGAATTGGCGTGGTAGTACTGAAGATGAGGTGGTTGGTTTACAAACAGAGGCAATGTGTAGTGAGACTCCTAGAAAGGAGAGACTGATGATAGGGCAAAATTGCAGTCAACAGGGTGAGTTGCAACATAAAAGGTAGACAAAATCGAAAGGGTGAATACAGGACTAAAGATGTTATATTTGAATGTGCACAGTATACGGGATAAGGTCGATGAATTTGGAGCAGAGTGACAGACTGGCATGTACGATGCTGTAGTCATCACTAATCATTAAGATTATAGTTGGGAACTCAATGTCCAAGGATACACATTGTATCGAAAGGACAGGCAGGAAGGCAGAGGGGGTGGTAAAAAATGAAATTAAATCATTAGAAAAAGGTGACATAGGGTCAAAAGGTGTTGAATCATGGTGGATGGAGCTAAGGAACTGTAAGGGTAAAAAAAAAATCCCTGATGGGAGTTATGTACAGACCTCCAAACAGTAGTAAGGATGTGGTCTACAAGTTAAAATGGGATATGGAAAATGCATGCCAAATGGGCAATGTTACAATAGAAGTAGGGGATTTCAATATGCAGGTAGATTAGGCAAATTGGGTTGGTGTGGGATTCCAAGATGGAGAATTTCTAGAATGCCCATGAGATGTCTTTTTAGAGCAGCTGTTGGTTGAGCCCAGGTGATCAGCTGTTCTGGACTGGATGTTGTGCAACAAACTGAAATTGATTAGAGAGCTTAAGGTAAAAGAACACTTAGGGAAAGTGATCATAGTATGATGGAATTCACCTTAAAATTTGGCAAAGAGAAGCTAAAGTCGGACATATCAGTATTACAGTGGAGTAAAGGAAATTACAGAGGCATGAGAGAGGAGTTGGCCCGAGTTGATTGAAAAAAAGACCGTCAGAGATGGCCAGAGAACAGCAATGGCTGGAATTTCTGAAAACAATTTGGAAGGCATATACTTCCCAAAGAGGAAGAAGTATTCTAAAAGCAAGATGACATAGCCATGGCTAACAAGGGAAGTCAAAGCCAACGTAAAAGCCAAAGAGAGGGCATATGATACAGCAGAAATTTGTGCAAGGTAGGGGATTGGGAAGCTTTTAAATACCAACAGAAGGCAACAGAAAAAGACATTAAGAAGGTAAAGATGGAATACGAAAGTAAGCTAGCCTATAATATTGAGGATACCAATAGTTTCTTCAGATACATAAAGTGTAAAAGTGAGGCAAGAGTGGACTGCTGGAAAACGATGCTGGAGAGGTAGTAATGGGGGACAGGAAATGGCAGATGAACTAAATAAGTAGTTTGCATCTTACTGTGGAAGACACTAGCAGTATGGGGGAAGTTCCAAGTGTCAGGGGTCATGAAGTATGTGAAGTTTGCACAACTAAAGGGATGATTCTTGGGAAACTGGAAGGTCTGAAGTCACCTGGACTAGCTGGTGTACACCTCAGAGTTCAAGTGCAGTCTGACCAATTCCTTATAAAGTTCTATAAGAGTTCTGAAAGAGATCATGGAGGCATTAGTAATGATCTTTCAAGAAACTCTAGATTCTGGAATTGTTCTGGAAGACTGGAAAATTGTAAAGGTCCCTCCAGTCTTTGTGAAGGGAGAGAGGCAGAAGACGGGGAACTGTAGGCCAGTTAGTCTGACCTCAGTGGTTGGGAAGATGTTGGAGTCGATTATTAAGGATGAGGTCTCAGGGTACTTGGAGGCACATGATAAAATAGGCTGTAGTCAGCATGGTTTCCTCAAGGGAAAATCTTGCTTGACAAATCTGTGGGAATTCTTTGAAGAAATAACAAGCAGGATAGACAAAGGAAAATCGAATGATGTGGTGTACTTGGATTCTCAGAAGGCCTTTGACAAGGTGCCGCACATGAAGCTGCTTAACAAGCTATGAACCCATGGTATTACGATTCTGGCATGGATAAAGCGGTGGCTGATTGGCAAGAGGCAAAGAGTGAGAATAAAAGGAGCCTTTTCTGGCTGGCTGCCAGTGACTAATGGTGTTCCACAGGGGTCTGTGTTGGGACCGACTCTTTTTACATTATATGTCAATTATTTGGCTAATGGGATTGATGGCTTTTTTGCAAAGTTTGCAGACAATATGAAGATAAGAGGAAGGGCATGTATTTTTGAGGAAGTAGGGGGGCTACAGAAGGACTTAGACAGATTAGGATTATTGGGCAAAGAAGTGGGAGATGAAATACAGTGTCGAGAAGTGTATGGTCATGCGATTTGGTAGAAGAAATGAAAGGGTTGACTATTTTCAAAATGGAGAGAAAATATAAAAAACTGAGATGCAAAGGGATTTGGGAGTCCTTGTATAGGATTCCCTAAAGGTTAATTTGCAGCTAGAGTCTGTGGCGAGGAGGGTTCAATATGCAAATGTGATGTTACCATTGATTTCAAGAGGACTAGAATATAGAAGCAAGGATACAATGTTCAGACTTCATAAGGTACTAGTGTGGTCTCACTTGGAGCATTGTGAGCAGTTTTAGGCCCCTTATCTAAAAAGATGTGATTCCAGGATTGAACGGCTTGTCATATGAGAAGGGCTTGATGGCTCTGGACCTGTATTCACTGGAATTCAGAAGAATAAGGGGTGACCTCATTGAAACCCTTCGAATGGTGAACGGCCTTGATAGAGTGGATGTGGAGAGGATGTTTCCTATGCTGGGAGAGTCTAATATTAAAGCACACAGCCTCAGAATAGAGTGGTGTACTTTAAGAATGGAGATGAGGAGGAACTTCTTCAGCAAGAGAGTGGTGAATCTGTGGAATTCTTTGCCACAGGCAGCTGTGGAGGCCAAGTCTTTATGTATATTTAAGGGAGAGGTTGATAGAGTCTTGATTGGTCAGGACATGAAGGGATATGGGGAGAAGGCAGCAGAGTGGGTCTGAGAGGAAAATTGGATCAGCCATGATGAAATAGCAGAGCAGACTCAATGGGCCATATGGCCGAATTCTGCACCTATGTCTCTTGGTCTTATACCATTGTGTCAGAAGGTTGCCATTTCAACTCCTGCCCCTGGAAAACATGACTGAAACATCAAGGTTGGCTGCAGCACTGGGAACATCCTCTACTGATGTTTTCCTGATATCACTTCGAGAAAGGAAAGTTTAGCGAAACATGAGATTCTGTAGTTGCAGGAAATCTTGAGCAAAGCATACATAATGCAGCAGGAACCCAAAAGTATCAAAAATAATAAGTGTGCCAGAAGAGGGGAAATGAGTGTGTGAGGGAGAGGGAGGAAATGAGTGTGTGAGGGAGAAAGGGAATGAGTGTAAGGGAGAAAGAGGGAGTGAGTGTGTGAGAGAGAGGGAAGGAATGAGTGTGTGAGGGAGAAGGAAGGAGTGAGTGAAGGAGAGGGAGAGAATGAGTGTGTGAGGGAGAAAGGGAATGAGTGAGGGAGAAGGAGGGAGTGAGTGTGTGAGGGAGAAAGGGAACAAGTGTGAGGGATAAATTGATGCAATGCTTTGAACAATATGGCCAATTATCGGGATACAAGATCAACATACAAATGTAGATAAAAACCAACTACTTTCATATAACTATAGCCCACCAAGAGAAATTGAAAGTAGATATCCTTGGGCATGGCAAACAGAGTCCGTCAAATATTTGGGCATCATTATGCCCAAAGATCTGGCAAAATTATCAGAATGCAATTATCAGCCTATATATAAAAAAATTAAAGAAGATATAACAAGGTGGAACCTAATTCCTTTTCTTGGTCTCAGTTCAAGGATTGAATCTATTAAAATGAATATACTGCCCAGACTACTATATCTCTTTCAGACCCTACCAATAGAAATTAACCAAAATCAATTCAATGAATAGACCAAGATGCTATCAAGATATATATGGCAATGTAAAAGGTCCAGGGTTCATCTCAAAACTTTGCAATTAGCCAAGGAAAAGGGGGGATGGGGCCTACCTTCTCTTAGAGACTATTATTTTTCAGCACAGTTCAGAGCCGTGATATGCTGGTGCAACCCATCATATGACGCTCAATGGAAAAACATTGAGGAGAGGATACTTTCCATCCCCATACAGGCAATTTTGGCTAATAACAGCCTACAAAGTTACATAAATAATATTGACAATCCGTGGGTGAAATGGACTCTTAAAATATGGAAAACTATTATAAAAGAATATAAACTAGAGAGAGACATAGCAATTCTTAAATGGTGTGCATATGACTCGGATTTTACGCCGAATAAACTGAATGCTAGATTTAAGGACTGGACAGCTAAAGGAATTACAGCTATTTGCAATATAGCGAAAAAAGGAACACTGTTCAGTTTTGAAATGCTCAAAGAGAAACACTTATTAGAAAAACAAGACTTTTACCGGTATTTACAGATGCGACAGTATGTTAATAGGATGGTTAAAAATGTAATCAAGGCAAGGACATGTCTGATGAAGCTATTTAGAAAAGCATATAATTCAGACAACGGTAGTAGAATAATTTCAAGCGTGTATAAGGGTTTGTGAAATCTTAAAACATTTGACTTCATATATTAAAACAAAATGGGAGAAGGAAGGAGGGATAATAATATCTGAGGAAGAATGGACAATAATATGGAGGTATCAATGGAAGTGTACCAGTTCACAGAAATGGAGGGAGTTCAGGTGGAAAAACTTGATAAGATATTTTATTACACCCTCTCAGAAATCCCATTTTGATAGTAACCTCCCTGTCTGCTGGAGAAATTGTGGAAATCAAAATGCAAACCATTATCATATTTTCTGGGAATGCCCGGTTATCAAAGACTAATGGAGTGGGATACATAATGCCCTACAAGACACCTTTAAAGGTGAAATACCCTTAGAGAGTAAGACCATATATTTTGGGTATGTACCTCAAGAATGGTTGAAAAGAGATAAATATTTAATTAATATACTGCTGGTGGCTGGTAAAAAGACCCTCACCAGGCAATGGTTATCACAGGAGAGCCCAACTTTCAATGTATGGATGGAAATTACAATGGACATTTACAAAATGGAGAAGATAACAGCATCTGTTAATCATAAGTTGGAATAATTTTATTCATACTGGAAAAATGGTTTAACTACACAACACCTCATAAGCCTGATTTTATTCTCACAAGTCAATGAACATGTTGTAAAAAAAATCACTCCCTACTCTGTACATAGTTTTCTTCTTTCGATTGTTCTTTCTTTCTCCTCCTTTTCTATATGTGTATACCTCAGATAAATATTATGTGGAGATTTGTGACAAATATGATTATATGATATATATGTACAGTATCTGAAATACATCTTATGGAAATGTTTGTTTGATGATGAAACTCAATAAAAAATAAATTACAAAAAAAACAAGTATGATGGAGAGGGAGGGAGGGAGTGATTATGTTGGGGCGAAGGAGGGAGTGAGTGTGAGGAAGAAGGTAGTGAGTGTGTGAGGGAGGGAGAGAGTATATGTTGAACAGGGAATGGGAAAGATTGTGTGTGTGAGGGAGAGCAAATATAGGAGAGACAGTAAGAGGGAGTTTGGGAAAGGCAGAGAGGGGTGGGGAAAGGGAGAGTGAGAGGAGGGTGGCTGTACAGAATGAAAGGACTGAAAGAGCGATAGAGGGAGGGATAGGGAAGGAAATACTCACTCCTCACATTCCAGCGGTAGCAGCTCTGTTCACTGACTGCTCTCCTGGTGATGCCGGGGTGGGGGTGTTGGTGCGAGCCTGTGTTCTCTTCCAGTCACCAGACCAGAGGTCATAAACAAGTGAAGGAGAGGGAAGGAACCCTGGCCGACAAGTCATTCATCAAAGGAACTACATGGTTAAGCTTTTTTTATTGGGAATGATTCTTGTTTTAGTGCTATCCCAGTCGGCATTTATACTCTGATGAAATACACACTTTGCTCAAAGGGTCAGCAGCCTCTGGTAATTATGTGAGGATAAGATTGATTTCCCGGAGCTTTACCCATGCTTTTTTCGCCATCATTTTTCCAGAGATGGATGATATTTGATTTCTTTCCAAAAAGATTTCATGTAAATTCTACCCATTAATCAGAGCTTTGCCTATTATTTACTAAGCATCATTATGCAAGTGCATTATGCAGGAGAGCTGATGTGGTTCAATATATTGATTTCTCCGTGCCAATGCTGTCCCTCAGCTCAATCCACTCTATTTCTGCTTAAAGCACATTACATGATTCTGGTAAAGGGGTCTCTGATATTTTGGTGAGGGAGGTGTTAGGTTGTTGAAGAGACCTTAACTGAGGATCAGGATCAGTCAGAATGTTGAATTCTGACTTTTCACTGTATCTTGGTACACATGACAAACATAAACCAATACCAATACCTCCACTACACTTTTTTGGAAGCTTTTACACTTTATTCTGTGTTGTTATTACTTTACCTAAGTCTGGCTCAATGCACCGTGTAATCATAAACACAAGAGATTCTGCAGATGCTGCAAATCAGAGTAACACACACAAAATGCTGGAGAAACTCAGCAGGTCGGGCAGCATCTATGGAAAGGAATAAAGAGTTGATATTTTGGACTGAGACCTTTCATCTTGCATTGTGTAATGATCTGATCTGATTGACAGTACACGAGACAAGATTTTCACTGTACAGTATGTGACAATAATAATCACCCAACCAGCTAATTACAGTTCTCACATTGGCCAAATTTGACAGACAAACATAAAAAAATTGCGGCTTAGTTGTGAACAAGAAAGACAAAATTTGGGAAAAGTAATTTGACTTTTATTAGTTGTGCTAATTTACCTGAGTCAGCTTACCTGTTTCTGTGGAAAGTACCAGTTAAATTACATAAATACATTTCTATATTTTAAAATACTTAAGTTGTTGTAGATATCAAAGATACTAGAGATATCCAGCAGGGCAGGAAGCATCTACGGAGAGAGAAATGGAACTAGTCAGAGGTCATTGACCTGAAGCGCTAACTCTGTTTTTTCCCTCACAAATGCTTCCTGATCTTCCATGTATTACCAACAGTTTCCATTCTTGTTTCAGATTTTCAGCCCCCGACTTTGCTTCAGCATTAAACTCTATGAAGTGTTTTAACTCACTGATTAGCACTTCTGTTTATATATTTTGTAATTTTTTTTTATTGAAGTTCATCATCAAACAAGCATTTCCATAAGATGTATTTCAGATACTGTACATATATATCATATAATCATATTTGTTACAAATCTCCACATAATATTTATCTGAGGTTAACACTTATAGAAAGGAGAGGAAAGAAAGAACAATCGAAAGAAGAAAACTATGTACAAAGTAGGGAGTGATTTTTTTTTTACAACATATTCATTGACTTGTGAGAATAAAATCAGGCCTATGAGGTGTTATGTAGTTAAACCATTTTTTCCAGTATGAATCAAATTGTTCCAATTTATGATTAACAGATGCTGTTATCTTCTCCATTTTGTAAATGTCCATTGGTAATTTCATCCATACATTTAAAGTTGGGCTCTCCTGTGATAACCATTTCCTGGTCAGGGTCTTTTTACCAGCCACCAGCAGTATATTCATTAAATATTAATCTCTCTTCAACCATTCTTGAGGTGTATACCCAAAATATATGGTCTTACTCTCTAAGGGTATTTCACATTTAAAGATGTCTTGTAGGGCATTATATATCCCACTCCAATAGTCTTTGATAACGGAGCATTCCCAGAAAATATGATAATGGTTTGCATTTTGATTTCCACAATTTCTCCAGCAAACAGGGGTTACTATCATAATGGGATTTCTGAGAGGGTATAATAAAATATCTTAAGTTTTTCCACCCAAATCCCCTCCATTTCTGTGAACTGGTACACTTTTCATAGTGATACCTCCATATTATTGTCCATTCTTCCTCAGATATTATTATCCCTCCTTTCTTCTCCCATTTTGTTTTACTGTATGAAGTCGAATGTGTTTTAAGATTTCACAAGCTCTTATACAGGCTTGAAATGATTCTACTACCGTTGTCTGAATTATATGCTTTTCTAAATAGCTCTATCAGACATGTCCTTGCCTTGGTTACATTTTAAACTGTCCTATTAACATACTGTCGCATCTGTAAATACCCATAAAAGTCTTGTTTTTCTAATAAGTGTTTCTCTTTGAGCATTTCAAAACTGAACAGTGTTCTTTCTTTCATTATATTGCAAATAACTGTAATTCCTTTAGCTGTCCAGTCCTTAAATCTAGCATCCAGTTTATTCGGCGTAAAATCCGAGTCATATGCACACCATTTAAGAATTGCTATGTTTCTCTCTAGTTTATATTCTTTTATAATAGTTTTCCATATTTTAAGAGTCCATTTCACCCATGGGTTGTCAATATTATTTATGTAACTTTGTAGGTTGTTATCAGCCAAAATTGCCTGTATGGGGATGGAAAGTATCCTTTCCTCAATGTTTTTCCATTGAGCGTCATATGATGGGTTGCACCAGCATATCACGGCTCTCAACTGTGCTGCAAAATAATAATCTCTAAGAGAAGGTAGGCCCCATCCCCCCTTTTCCTTGGCTAATTACAAAGTTTTGAGACGAACCCTGGACCTTTTACCTTGCCATATATATCTTGATAGCATCTTGAATCCATTCATTGAATTGATTTTGGTTAATTTCTATTGGTAGGGTCTGAAAGAGATGTAATAGTCTGGGCAGTATATTCATTTTAATAGATTCAATCCTTGAACTGAGACCAAGAAAAGGAATTAGGTTCCATCTTGTTATATCTTCCTTAATTTTTTTATATATAGGCTGATAATTGCATTCTGATAATTTTGCCGAATCTTTTGGCATAATGATGCCCAAACATTTGACGGACTCTGTTTGCCATGCCCAAGGATATCTACTTTCAATTTCTCTTGGTGGGCTATAGTTATATGAAAGTATTTGGCTTTTATCTATGTTGATCTTGAATCCTGATAATTGGCCATATTGTTCAAAGGATTGCATGAATTTAGGTAAAGGGTATGTTGGTTGCCCTAGATAGATCAAAATGTTATCTGCGTAATAGGCCAATTTATGCTCTGTCCCTTTAATAGTAATTCCCCTGATATCTTCATTTTGTCTGATGTATTGAGCTAATGGTTCCAGATATAATGCGAAGAGTAGTGGTGACCATGCACAACCCTGTCTTGTGCCCCTTTCTAGGGTAAAACTATTAGATAAATATACATTGATTTTAATCCTAGCAGTGGGATTGTCGTATAGTAGCCTTTGTTTCAATACCCATCCTTGAGTCCCTTGCAGTTCATTGTTGCTACCCACAGATATGGGGTCCATGGTAGAAAGAGTGTGGGGACTGCGTATTGTGTGGGTGGATGGAAAACTCTTGGAGTGGCTGAAAGAAACTCCTGGAACAGCCAAGTTGGGCTCCAGATCCCAGGAGGGGGTGCGGGTCAGACAGTATGGCTCACTGAGAAGGCGGCCTGATATTGTGGGATCTGCAGTTGGTGGAAATATTCAGCAGGTCAGGAAGCACCTGTGGAGAGAAAAAGAGAAGTAATCTAGGATCTGCAATTAGTAAATTGGATTAGTTATTGTCCCATGTATAGTGAAAATCTTTGTTTCACATGTCATCCGTACGATCACTTCATTACGACAGAGCATTGAGGTAGTACGAAGGAAAACAACAAAAGAATGTGGAATGTACTTATGTGTGGAATGGCATGCAGGCAAAAGCTTTTCACCATCACCTACAGCTTTGACAGGAGGCAAAGCCCCACCTCCAAACCTTGCTGGGTGTTCAGGGGAGGATCTCTGCACCATTCACAGAGCAGTGACATTGCAGAGGTGAGTTCAAAGTTCAAAGCCAATCGGAGCTTGTGGAGTTGGGATTGTTTTCATATCTGACCCAACATCGCTGTAGTTGTATCAACCCCAAGTCTGCTGTTGGTCTCAGGATGAAACACGCTGCACTGAAACAGGCTCACATTTACACTGGTCCTACAATAATTCTTTCTAATTCTCCCCACATTCCTATCAACTCCCCTCAAGATTCTTCCATTCACTCACACAAGGGGCCAGCTTCCAACCTGCATGACTTTCAGATGTGGGTGGAAACTAGATCACCCATGCAGTCATGTGGTGAATGTACACAGACAGACAGACAGACAGACAGACAGGTGGAAGCTATGTTAGTGCAGTGGTTGCTGTGACACTATGACAGCTTGGGCACCAGAGTTTGGAGTACATTTCTGGCACCTTCTGTGAACACGTGGGTCTCCTTTGAATGCTGCAGTTTCTTCCCACAGTCCAAAGACATACTGGTTAGTAGGTTAATTAGTCATTGTAAATTGTCCAGTGATTAGGCTGGAACTAAACTGGTGGGTTTCTGGTGGGTCTGTTCCACACTATATCACTAAATAAATAAATAAAATAAAGACAGATAGATGGACGCGCGCGCGCGCACACACACACACACACACACACATATCCTTAGTCACTAGAATTATGAGGCAACATCTCTACTAGCTGCCTCACTAGAACATTGGATAGTACAGCACAAGAACGGACCTTTTAGTCCACGATGTCTGTGCCGACCATGATACAAAAACTAAACTAAACTCAACTGCCCAAGTGATCAGCATCCCTCCATTCTCTGCATGTTCTTGTGCCTTTCTAAATGCCTCTTAAACACCTGCAGCTGTCCTACACCCCCCGTTCCCCTCCCCCGGGCAGCACTCCTATAGCCCCCTTGCTCTGCTGCCGTTTCCCCGATGGCGGGTACGGTGATGGACGCTGAACTTCACCACTGAGGCACTGGCGGGAACTCTGATAGAGACTCTTACACAAACAAAGTGACATTTATGAGGCTTCAGGGAGCAGCAGCATTAATCTGTCTGTGCGGCGAGAGTGTGTGTTCTGCTCTGGGTGCAGTAAGAGGAAGACAGATGGAGCTACTGTGAGACAAGTTAGGAATATCCCTGTCCTGGGGCTCATCCTGGCTGTGACGATTGACAGCTGGTTATACAGTCTTATCTGCTGCAAGTAGCCCAGTGGGAAGTGATAGGAGATCCCCCTCTGTAAAGGACTGATTCTGTCCCACACAGAGATGTAAGAGAACCGCTTTTATCTGCATTGCCATGCCTCACTCTCCCTCCCAACTTCACCTTTCCTGGTGGCCACCCATTTCAATTTTACTTCCCATTCCTATTCCAACATGTCAGTTCACGGCCTCCTCTACTGCTTCAATGAAGTCACACTCAGGTTGGGGGAGCAACGCCTTAAATTCTGGCTGTGTAGCTTCCAACCTGATGGCATTACATCGATTTTTTGAACTTTCAGTAATTGCCCCCCACCCCTCTACTTCACCATTCCCCATTCCTGTTTCCATCTCACATCTTCTCTTCTCACCTGCCCATCACCTCCCTCTGGTGCTCCTCCCCCTTCCCTTTCTTCCATGGCCTTCTGTCCTCTCCCATCAGATTCCCCCTTCTCCAGCCCTTTATCTTTTTCACCAGTCGACTTCCCAGCTCTTTACTTCACCCCCATCCCGTCTCCCGGTTTTACCTATCACCTACTACATTGTACTTCTTCTTCCCTTCCCCCTGCCTTCTTACTCGTGACTTCTCCTCTTCCTTTCCAGTCCTGATGAGAGGTCTTGGCCCGAACCATCAACTGTCTACTCTTTTCCATAGATGCTGCCTGGTCTGCTGAGTTCCTCTGGTATTTTGTGTATGTGTTGCTTCTTACCTCTTCTACTATGTAAATCAGTTGGACTGTATTTACTCTAATACAATAACTTCATTTATATAATTGTTTTTATTTTAATTAGAGATACTGCACAGAAATAGGGCCTTCAGACCCATCGAGCCCATACTGGTCAATTACACCCATGTGACCAGTTAAAGTTCTCACCGATTGGAGTTGGAATCCGAAGCGTATGGAGGAATTCCAAGTGGTTACAGGGAGAACTTACAAACTCCTTACAGACAGTGGTGGGAATTGCACCCTGAATGCTGGTGCTGTAATGTGTACACTGACCTCAACACCACCGAGCTGCCCCATTTTAACATTGTAAGCACCCATCACAGTTCTGGTGTCATGGAGTCGTAGCTGACTGTTGGCGTCACAGGAGTTTGTTTGGCCATGCCAGCTTGTAATAGAGCTATCGGTCACAGAGCCATCCAACACAGGAACAGGCCCTCCGGCTCACTGAACCAATCCCAACCTTCAAGCACAGCGATAGTGCGAAAGAGGAGTAGTGAGGTAGTGTTCATGGATCCATGGTCAATTCAGAAATCTGATGGCAGAAGGGAAGAAACTCTTCCTAAAATGTCGAGGGAGTGTCTTCGCGCTCCTGCGCTTCCTCTTTGATGGAAGTAACGAGAAGAGGACTTGTCCTGGTTAGTGACGATCCATCTTGATGGATGCTGCCTTCTTGAGGCACCGTCTTCTGAAGATGTACTTGATGGTAGAGAAGCTTGTGCTCACCATGGAGTTAAGTCTACAACCCTCTGAAGCCTCTTATGATCCTGTCTGTTGGTGCCTTCATAACCGATGGTGGTGCAACCGGTCAGAATGCTCTCCGTGGTACATCTGTAGAAACTTACTAGAGTTTTTGGTGACATGCCAAATCTTCTCAAACTCAGAATGAAGAGGCATGCAAATATACTGTAAAGGGGATGGCAAGAGGTAAATGCCAGGAATCAAATTGAATTGGTTTAAATTTACTTGTGTAATACTATTTTGAGTTTTTAATGCAACTCACTAACACCGGAGGAATCCAGCATCTGTGTAGAGTCATAGACAGTTGATGCTTTGATTCTTCATTGGACTGAAGGAGGGGAGATAGCCAGCATATAAAAGGTGAGAGGGAAGGGGTGGATCAAGAGCTGGCAGGTGATAAGTGGATCCAGCTGAGGGGGGAAGGGTGTGATAGGCAGGTGAAGCAGGGACGAGAGTGGGAATGAAACTGGGTGGTGACATGTGGAAGTAACAAAGGGTTGAGGAAGGTGGAATCTGGTTGGATAGGACAGAAGGCCATGGACAAAAGGGAAAGATGTGGGTTGGGAAATCAGTGCGAGGATTGTATAGGTGACGAAGAGATGGAGAGGGTAGGAAGGTGGAACAGATAGGGTGATGGGGGGCTGGTGGGATCAGAGGGGAAAATGAGAGGGTGGATGGGAAAGGTTCAGAGGAGCTGGTTACTAAAAGCGAGAGAGTCTGACATTCATGTATGAGGTTGGAACCTAACAAGGCAGAATATGAAAAACAATGCTGTTCCTCTAATTAAATTTTTAATTTATTTTCTAAAGGGAGCCAAGTAAAAATTGGGGTTAATCTACCAAAAGCAGCTGTAGCACCAGAGGTGCGAGAATGAGGAATGGACTCCTTGATAATGCTCATAATTTTAAGAAAAGGTAGTCCGTACTGTGGTTATAGTCTTCCCTTGTGGTGATGCCCATGCATCAGTCTGCCCTACATTAAACTAAGTCATGCACAGGTATTCTCCATGAAGGAAATCCATCCTAACGTCCCGATTATGTGGATCCCAGATTAGCCTCCACGACCACTTGAGGGCCCACTGATAGACAACTCCATTGGAGAACTTCATACTTGATTCAAGTGATCTCACTATAGTTTTAACAGGATGTCGGGAAAGATGGGCTGCATGCCTTCCTCAGTCGTTATTTCCCCTCCAGTCCTGTACCCCACTTTGCTTCAGTGTTACACCACATGCAGTTGTTAGGCTAGTATGGAGTGGGATCTTGCTGTGCATAAACAGCTGCCACGTTCCTCAAAGTGCCCCCTCTGTGACTGTTTTCTTTTCAATGGCTACTGTTAGGTACTGTTGGATTCTGATATTTTTGATCCAAGGTTCTTTCGGATGTCAAGAAAGAGACATAGAACTTGTTGCTTCATGGTCAATTTATTGAGTGCTGAGAGGTCAAAGGAATTGGAAACGGAGTCTAGTAGGGGGAGGGAAAGAAGGAAGATAGATGGCGGGCCAACATGCTCTGCCCTTCTTATACTATAGATAAGTGATATTCCATTCAAATTTGTAGATAAGAGTTAACCAATCAGATGGCCCCTATTCAAATAATGTGATACAAAGAAGCTTCCAGAAAGAGACAGAACTATAACCACTTGGAAACACACTGAACAATCACATGTATATAGGTGATTTAATACAGGTGTTTAAAGTTAAACTGCAAAGAAAATAACAATTATACAGTCTAATCCAACAGTGCTGTGGAATGTTCAATGGCTGTGAAAGGTAGTTTTTATTTGTAACTGTTTCATTGATGCTCTTGTTCTCATCCCCCTCCCTCCACCCCACTGCCCAGGTGTCTCGTGCAGGTTTCCCTCAGGAACAGCCGGTTTGGGATCACTCCTTCCTATTTCAGGGCCGAGACTGCGCCACCATCTTCACCGTGGGAGCAGCCCTTGTCATCGAGTACTACTGCATCTCCCCGGGTTCGTGGACATGCCTCTCAGACTCAGATTTATTTATCACGTGTGCAGAGCATTCAGAGCAACCCGCACAGAATACTGGAAGAACTCAGCAGGTCAGGCAGCATCTTAGGAAGGGAATAAACAGTCGACATTTCAGACCAGGAAACTTCATTACAGAGTAGGCAGCTGGACCAAAATCTTCCTCCCAGAATCAAAATGTCTAATACTAGAGGGCATACGTATAAGATGAGAGGGATAAATTTGAAGGTGTGTGGAGCAGATTTATTTTTACAGAGTGTGGTGGGTGCCTGGAATCTTCTTGACCTTGCTTAACTTTATTCCTGAGTAACCCAGTTTATCCCCCAAGTCTGGAACCTTACAACCTGCCGCCCTCACTCATCATCCAGGGAATAATTTTACAGATTATTAGCTCATGCCTATAGGGAGACTGTGGGATTTAGGAGTGATTTTATTTGCTTTCACTTTGTACTGACTGGATGAGAAGACAGGTACCATGAGGAGAGGCTGAACGAAGTTGGGTTGTTTTCTCTGGGGCAGAGGGGAAAACAGTTAATCAGATTATGAGTAACAGACAGACAGCTGGTATTTGTTTCCAAGGGGCAACATGTCTAATACCAGAGAGCGTGTATTTAAGGGACCATGGTGGCATAGTGGTTAGTGTGACACTATTACAGCTCGGGGCATTTCAGAGTTCAATTCCAGTGCCTGTCTGTAAGGAGTCTGTACGTCCTCCCTGTGGAATGTGTGGATTTCCCCCGGGTGCTTTGGTTTCCTCCCACAGTCTAAACACGTATCGGGTAGGTTAATTGGTTGTTGTAAGTGGTTCTGTGGTTAAGTTAGAGTTAATTGGATTTGTCGGGGGTAGCGTGGCACAAAGAGCCAGAGGGGCCGACTCTGTGCTCCATCGCTAGATAAAAAATAAATGAAGCTGGGGAGGGGGGATGTTCAAAGGAGACGAGTGGGGCAAGTTTTATTAAATAGGGAATCGCGGATGCCTGGATTGTGCTGCCCGGGGTGCTTGTGGAGGCAAACATGAAAGGCACGTTTAAGAAGCTCTTGGTAAGGGAACATGAATAAGACCATAAGATGTAGGAGCACAATTAGGCCATTTGGCCTATCGAGTCTGCTCCACCATTTCATCATGGCTGATCCATTTTCCCTCTCAGCCCCAATCTCCTGCCTTCTTTCCATATCCTTTCTGTCCCCACTAATCAAGAATCTATCAGCCTCTGCCTTAAGTATACCCAATGACTTGGCTTCTGGAGCCGTCTGAGTTAACGAATTCCACAGATCCACCACTCTTGCGAAAGAAATTCCTCCTCATCTCTGTCCTAAATGGTCTTAGATTCTCCCACCATAGGAAACATCCTCTCTACCTGCACTCTTTTGAGGCATTTAAACATTCAATGCATTTCATTGATGCATTTAAACAGTTTCAATAAGATTCCCCCCCCCCCATCGCCCCATTCTTGTGCAGAGAATAGAGGGTTATAGATGTGTCCAGGCAGAAAGGAATAGTTTAGTTGGGCATTTAACTACTAGTTCACTTTGGCTCAACATAAGGGGCTTGTTCTGTGTTGTAATGTTCCATTGTTGTCCCTCATTGTGCCTTATGGTGCATTGGGCCGCATTTTTTTGCTATTTCCTTAGTATTTGTCTGTTTTTTCACGAGGCTGAGTTGTTAGCTTGGCGCTCAACCCAGCATGGATGGAAAAGCATGCAAGGGGCCGGCCAGATTTGAAACTGGGACCATTTGCCTCGAAGTCCGGTGCTGATGCCACTACACCACTGGCTGGTAACAACGTTCCATTATCCCCGTCCAATTCCCTTACACACCATTTTCAGTGGCCACCTAACACTCAGGTTCTGGGTTCAGAATTGAACCCTGGGCTCTGGTGTTGTGATGTAGCATTTACTCCATGTATTAATCATCTCTTATTGCCTGAGAATCTTGACCCATGTGAAATGAAAGAAGGGCAATGTTCCTCCACATCTATTGCATTGGTGGGTGGGATCTAAAGAAGAGATTTAATTTGCAAAATATTGTTCTTCTTTAACCAGCTCCACTAGAGCACATCTGCCCCATTTGAAGAGGAATCAGACACGGAATCATTTATATTATCACTAACATATGTCGTGACATTTGTTGTTTTGTGGCAGCAGTTCAGTTCAATACATCAAATATACTATGCAATAAAATATATACATTATAAATTAGCTTAAATAAATAGTGCAAAAAAAGAGCAAAATTAGTGAGATAGTGTTCATGGTTTCATGGACCATTCAGAAATCTGATGGCTGAGGGTAAAAAGCTGTTCCTAAGACGTTGAGGCTCAGTCTCTTCTTTCTCCTCTCTGAGATGGTGGGTGAGATTGTGTTTGGAACCTCTAAGGCAGCAAATCTTGTCCAGTGTCAGATTAGTTTTCATTCTGCAGAGAGTAAAGAGGGAATCATAAAGGAGGAATGTGCGATAAAGGGATGGGGGTGACAGGAAGATGTTGTGTTGGTTTGGGTGAGAGGTGGAGTGGGGCACAATCCATTATTTATACTTGTTAACGTTTCAGCTGTCCTTCTGGAATATATTGGTTATAGGCATCTGTTAGTCTCATGAGGCCATGGATTTGCGCCTTGGAAAGTTTCCAGGGCACAGGCCTGGGCAAGGTTGTATGGAAGACCAGCTACAAGTCTCCCCTCTCCTTGCCACCAATGTTATCCAAGGGAAGAGCATTAGGACCCATACAGCTTGGCACCGGTGTCATTGCAGAGCAATGTGTAGTTAAGTGCCTTGCTCAAGGACACACACACTGCATCAGCCAAGGCTCAAACTAGCGACCTTCAAATCACTAGACTAACACCTTAACCACTTGGCCACATGCCAACACAAATGTACTGGTTAGTTTGGTTATAACCAAATATAAAAGATGCACTTTCTGGACTGTAGTCGTCAGGTTTTTGTAAGCTGGCGAAGATCCTATACTGAGCCATAATAGGCAGTTATAGTGTCACTGTCACATTGGAACTTAGAACGCAGAGAGGTATAGCACAAGAAAAGGCCCTCTGGCCCATGATATTCTGCCAAGCTAATTGAATAGTAATTCAAAGTCCACTAAGCTAATCCTTTCTGCCTACACAAGGTCCATATCCCCCCATTCTCTGCACATTTGTGTACCTATCCAAGAACCCCTTGGACACCTCTGTTGTATCTGCCTTCAGAACCACCCCTAGCAGTGCATTTCAGTCATCCATCACTCCCTGTGTAAGTAAAATTTACCCCACACATCTCCGGTGGATTTATACCCTCTCAGTTTAAATTCGTGCCCTCGGGTATTAGACAGTTTGACTCTGGGAGAAAGATCTGCCTGTCTATTCTGTCCATGCTCCTCATAACCTGATAAAATTCCATCTGACCTTTCCACAGTCTCCACCGCTGCAGAGAAAACAACCCAACTTTGTCCAACCTCTCCTTATGGCACTTGCCTTCTGATTCAGGAAGCACAATGTAGAAGCAAATAAAATCCTGGAGTTTCCCTGGAGCATGAACTAATAATCTGTAAAATTATTCCCCAGATGATGAGAGAGGTAGGCAGGTAGTGAGCAAGGGTCCAGAGCCTGGGGCTTTAATCTGGTTTACTCAGGGATAAAGGGCAGTCAAACTCTGGGACTGTCTTTCTGAAGGTGACTAGTGGAGTTTATAATTCTTTATATTTTAGAGATACAGCATGGTAATCGGCCCTTCTGGCCCAGTGAGCTCATGCTGGCAGTTGCACCCATGTGACCAATTAACCCACTAACCCATATGTCTCTGGAAAGTGGGAGGAGACCAGAGCACCCGGAGGAAACCTGCCCAGTCATGGAGAGAATGTACAAGCTCCAGCAAACAGCAGTGGAAGATAATGGTACAAAAATTGGATGGGCTTTGTTTGGAGAGGGGTACTCAGTAGTATGCAGCTATGTTGTTGGTGTTTTGAATGGTTCTGGGTTCTGGGTTGATGTGTTGAATGTGGGTTGGGCTTGAGGGCCTGAGTGACCGGTTGCTACAGACTGAGGGGGTGAATAACGCAGCTTCCTGCTCCTTTTTCATCACCAGTGATGAACACTGTAAGCTGGTTCAACCAGAGTCCCGTGGGGTTCTCGGGTGTGCCTCTGGGCCAGGACGTCTACCACAGGCTGATGACGGAGAACGGTGGCTGTGGGCTGAGGGTGGATGGCCTTCCCGTGCAGGTAAGCCTCTTTACAGTTTAAAGGATTAGTTCTATTTGTCACCTGTACATCAAAACATCCGCCAGCCAGTGGTGTCGTGGCATCAGCACCGGACTTTGAGGCGAATTGTCCCAGGTTTGAATCTGGCCAGCTCCTTGCACGCTTTCCATCCATGCTGGGTTGAGTGGCAAGCTAGTGACTCGGCCTCATAAAAAGACAGTCAAAGGGTACGGAAGCAGCAAAAAAATGATGCCCAGTATGCCACAGGGCATGAAAAGGAACAACAACACCAACAGCAAGATGTAACCTGAAATGTGTTGTGGGTATCAAAACAAATCTGCGAGGATCATGCTGGGGCAGCCTGCAAGTGTCACCACACTTCTGGTGCCAATGTAGCATGCCCACGACTCACCAGTCCTAACCATATGTTAGGCGCCCACTGGGGACCCACGTGGTCACTGGGAATCGAATCCTGATATTATAGCCAGTGCTAAAGAGCATTATGCTAATCGCTACACAACCCTACGGAACCGTACTGCAGCTTGGTCCTGTCTTGCTTGAACATGATTCCCTGATGTGCCGTGACCATCCAGCTCAGGGATGACATGTTATATAATTGTTGGGCAATACAGCTTGGATACAGGTCTTTCAGCCCAACCAGTTCTTGGCGACCACAGTGCTCACCCAGCGAGTCCCAGTTTCCTACGTTCATCCAATATCCTTCCAAGCCTCACCCCTTCCTGTAACCATCCAAATGCTTCTTAAATGATAAGATTGTACTGTACCTGTCTCAACCAGTTCCTCTGCTTCCACATACTCACCACCTGTCATTAGCCCCTCAGCTCCCTTCCCACCTCACCCTAAACCTACACCCTGTAGTTTTGCATTCCACTACCATGAGGAAAAGACTGTTGCCATCCTCCTTATCTATGCCTCTCAGAATTTTACACATCTATGTGGCTCAAGTAAGAAAGACCTAACCTGGCCTACCTCTCCCTATAAATCAGGTCGTCTAGTCCTGGCAAAATCCTCATCGATCTCCTTTCTTCCCAGTTTAACCACATCTTTCCCATAACAGGTTGACTAAAACTATACACAGTACTCCGTGTGGCCTTGCCAACGACTTGTAAAACTGCAGCATAATGTCCCAAATCCCATTGTCAATGCCCTGACTGATGAAAACCAGCGTGCTTAATGCCCTTTTCACCACCCTGTCTATATGTGATGCTTTCAATAAATTACAGACATAGTACCCTAGGCTACTCTGTTCCATTGCACTCCTGAGTGCCCTATCATTCATAGTATATTTTCAGTTCAGATCATATTTTTAATTCATCATATTCTTTAAACAAACAAACTTTCCACTTGTACTCCTAAGACTCTCTGTTCCATTCCCTCGTGCCTTACCATTCATAGTATAAGGTCTATGAATGGGGAGGGTTGGGGTTTGTTGGATGCCCCTCAACCCATCCGTCCCGTTCCAAATCCTTTGGGGAGTGAAGAATTAGGAATAAAGAGTTCCTTGAGCCGCTGATCTGAAACCTGGCTGCTTAAGGAAGGTAGAAGACTGCTTGGTACAGAATGCCTATTGGCAATGTCAAGGTGGGAGAGAAAATGTTGATATTTAGATGTCACACTGGTACACAGCCTCAATGAGAAGAATTCATATAGAGAAATTCACATGGAATATGGTACAGAAGGCAATCAGCCCACCCATTCCATTATGATGTCTCGGCTCCACCAGAGCCTCCTCTCATCTGTCCTTCTCTAATGCTGCCAGTGTAGTCCTCCACTCCCCCCTCTCTCATTTGCTTGCTCCATCCGCACTTCCATTCACCCGTCCGGAGTTCCACATTTGTACATAGGTTTGGACTATACCAGCTATGATGAGAAGTTGGACAAACTTGGGTGGTTTTCTCTGGAGAGTTTGAGGCTGGGTGGGGGGGGGTTTGGTGACCTATTAAATTACATAAAATTATGAGAGAATAGATAGTTTTTTTTCTCCTCAAGGTGGAACTGTCAAACACTAGAGGGGACAGGTTTAAGGTGAGGGTGGGAAGTTTAAAAGAAATTTGCAGGAAAAGACTTTTTAGATAGGCAGTGGTACGCTCCTGGTATGGGCTGCATGGGCAACTCCTGGTTTGTGCTGCCAGAGGAAGGTAGTGGAAGCAGGTACAACAGTGACATTTGGGATGGATTTAGATGGATGCATGAGAAGCAGGGAAGTGAGGTATATTGACCATGTCCAGGATTAGTTTACAGTAAATTAGTCAGCACAGACATGGTGGGTTGAGGGGCCTGCTTCTGTGTTGTATTCTTCTATGTTTAAAGAAGTTTCTTGTGAATTCCTGTTTAGGGGCCAGCTATTGCAGATGCCCTCTTGTTCTGCTCTTCCATAGGCTTTGACATGACGCACTATCTTAGTGCGTCATGTCAAAGCCTTTCATCACTTGAAAAATCTTTCCTAAAGAGCAAAGAGAGTTCTAAATTGTCCTGAACTACTCTGCCAAGGAATATAACCAGCCATTCAACCAGGTGTGCACCAGACACAGGTGAGTCTCCGTACCTGAGGCAGACAGATATCTCTGTCAGTAACATTTCCCTCCTGTTCACAGCACACCTTGGCACATACTGTATCCCCTTGGCCAGGGAATTTTCTGGAAGACTTGGACCACATTCCTCTCTCCACTAACGCAGAATAACTTGTCAGTGCAGTTCATGCAACACAGTCAAAACTCTGAAGTGGTTTCAGAGAAAAGCTTTCGAGAAGTAAATTCTTCCTTGATACTACCTGAAGAGCAATGCTTCCTGCAATCAAGGATCATATCGGGAAAGTACAGAACTTTAGGATTTTCCTTGAAGCTTCCATCCCAATTCCACCAGAGCTATCCATCGCCTTTGTTACTACATACCTGCTCTGTCTTGCTGGGACACTTACTTCACAGTCCAGGTAATCATTGTATATTTGCTGACTCTCCACAGGGAACCAACCTGAGGACAACGTCCATCACCACCCCAACTGTGGGGCTTGTCCTCCGCCTCATTGGCTCTGAGGTAAGATGGAACAGATGTTTTGTTGTATGAACAGATGGTTGAGTTTGGTTCCATCTCCAGCTGCTTTCACTTCATGACTAACAGGTGTGCCTTTAGAGCAGGGTTTTCCAACTGGGGGTCCAAGACCCCTTGCTTAATGGTATTGGGCCATGGCATAAAAAAGGTTGGGAATCATTGATTTAGATGCTCAGACCCTAAGGTCTGGGATCCCATCCTGCCTGTCTCTTTTCCTTTAAAAGTCCCTTAAAAATCACCTCTAATTCTTCCTGTTAGCTGGCAGCCAAATTCTTTCCGACGTTTTTGTGAAGTGCCTGAGGATATTTTCACTGTGCTGAAAATGTGACATAAATACAGATATAGCTGCTGCTGAAATCTTATCTCACAACCTCTCCTTCGTTAACGCAAAACATCGAGCAGAGCAGCACAGCACAGGCCCTTTGGCCCATGACGTTCAGAATCAGAATCAGGTTTATTATCACCGGCATTATGTCGTGAAATTTGTTAACTTCCCATTACTTTAAGCGACTCTAAGATGAATCTAACTTTACCCTCCAACATTGTCAATAACCTTCCATTTTTCTTTCATCCATGTGCCTATCTAAAAATCTTTTGAGTCTCCCTAATGTATCAGCCTTTACCATCACTTCAGTACTTATCCCTCTCTGTGTACAAAACCTACCTTTGACATTTCCCCTAAACAGTGCAGTGCAAGATATAAACTAATGTTTATAATGTATAAATTACAATTAAAAATAAATAAATCAGTAAGTGCAAAAGAGGACGGGGTTCATGGACTGTTTAGAAATCTGATGGCAGAAGTTGAGTATGGGTCAATCTGAACACTGCCTGCTGCACAGCCCATTACACAGAGCAAGCACGACAATGGAGTAGCACTTTCACTGTCATGTTGGTAATATACACACTAGGCAACCTACAGCGTGGGAGTGATGAAGTGGGTGCACCGAGACGAAAACATGTGCAATTGAAAACCCACGCTCAAAAGAGAGAGAGCCCGCCACATGTATGAGACCCAATCAATTGACTGCACAATTGAATAGCTACATGCATACTTGTCATGTTCTCGCAATCAATCTGATCTGACAGTACACCCATAACCCTCCAATGCTAGGCTACAGAGGATATCAACAGCTGGTGACTTGGGCAGATGCATGGCAGATGAAGTTTAAGTTTGATTGCAATTTTAGTAGTTTTACTTCAGACTGCACTACATTCTGTGCCCCAGGCTGCAGTTTTGTGCTCATCATTATATTTATTGATCTACTATATTATTACCATGAACACCATTTACTCAGTGAGCTTCAAGGAATCACATTGCATACTGGTGTATAAGACAGTGAACTAACGAAGTAATCTAACGAGGTGATGTGTTTTGGAAGGAAGAACAAGAAGTGCAATGTATGCTCAGTGGCCTCTTTATGACATACTGTACTTTCTGTACCTAATAAAGTGGCCACTGAGTATATGATTGTGGTCTTCTGCTGCTGTAGCCCATCCACTTCAAAGCATGTTGAAGTGTTGTGCATTTAGAGATGCTCTTCTGCACACCACCGTTGTAATATGTGGTTGTTTGAGTTACCGTTGCGTTTTTGTCAGCTTGAGCCAGTCTGGCTGTTCCTCTGACCTCTCTCAGTGAATTCCACAGCCCTCAGAATTACTGCTCACTGGATGTTTTTGATCTTTGTACCATTCCCTGTAAACACGAGTGACTATTACAGGAGGTACCTAATAAAGTGGCCGCTGAGTGTATCTTGAAGGCCCGTAGAATGATTGTTGTTGGCAGATAGGGTGGTTTGAGTTTCTCAGAAACTGCTGATCTCCTGGGACCTTCATGCACAACAGTTCCTAGAGTTTACCGAGAATGGTGTGTCAAACAAAAAATACCCAGTGAGTGGCATTTCTTTGTATGAAAATGCCTTGTTGATCAGAGAGATCAGAGGACAATGGCCAGATTGGTTCAAGCTGACAGGAAGGTGACAGTAACTCAAATTACTGTACCACACATTACTTGAGTAGTGTGCAGAAGAGCATCTCTGAACCCACAACACATCAAACCTGGATAAGAATGGGCTACAGCAACAGAAGACACGAACATATATTCTGTGGCCACTTTATTAGGTACAGGAGGTAGCTAATAAATAAAGCACTGAGTGTGTCTCGAAGGCCATCCATGAATCCCATGGCTTCTATGATAAGCCAGTATCATTCTCACTGTTATTAATTTTAGCTCTATGTTCCAGATTGATCGAACCAAATGAACTTAAATTCACTAGTTACGATGGTGAGGTTTGAATCCGAGTGTACATGTTATTATTCAAGGCTTTTGGATTGCTGGTCCATTAACAGAGGCACTCTGTCACTGTATCCCATTTCCCATTTGTCATGTTGACCTACATTAAGTGGAAGAATGAAAGGCTGACCATGTTGGAGGGAAATCTGTGGTGATGAATTAACATTGTGATGGGAAATGAGGAGAGATAACAATAATTTCAATTTACTTAGCACATTGAGCGAAACAAAATCATCCCTAGGTACATCACAGAGACATCATCAATCAGAAAATGTTCACATTAAAGATGGGGCAAAGTCTGGGCTGTTGATGCATATCTTACAGGAGAGAGGTATAGGAAGAGTGTCCAGGGCCTTGATAGCTGAAGGCACGGCTGCCAACAGTGCAGCAATTAAATTTGGAGGCAATCAGGATGCAGTGTTGGAAGTGGACAGTGATCTCGGAGGATTATAGAACAGGAAGAGGTCAGGGAGGTCAGGAGTGAGTGAGGATGTGGAGAGATTTGAAAACAAGGACGAGAATTTTAAAATGAAGCCTTCGGAACAACAAGAGAAACCAATAGTCAATAGTGGAATATCTTAATAACACTTATTGGACACTACATGCTTTGAAATTACACTGCAGAGGGGGAGCATAGAAGAGATTATCAGAAATCCCTTCTTCTTCCTTATTGTGAGTGGTCTGTCAGCATCATTGCTAAGAAAACAGTTTTATATTAACTATCTGATGTGTTAGCAGGACTTGCACTTCATTTTCTAATAAGAAGCTCCATTCTTTTGCTGAACTCCTTTTCATTTTAGGGTGCCCTTGTGGTAAAATACTAAGCATTGATATGAGTCAGGCTAAAGCATAATGATATGGAGATTTTATTGATATTCTGGAGGCGCCTTGGGGATTGGTTGCTGAGGAGCCCACATTGGTGGTACTTACGAGTAATTGCCCATGGGTCGAATCGAGAGACTGTGTCTGTGATACATTATTCACAAGGGCCTAACTTAGCCTTGAATTAATTCGTTTTATTACTGTTGCTTGCCAAACTAAATTAACAGCTTCAGCCAAGCACTAAACTAGTGAGGTATTTATTTTTGGATGATTGTAATGGTGCTGTTTTATAGGACAGTAATTTGTATCTTTTATGATCAGGTTCATGCGTGTAATTTAATATATGCAATGGCCACTGTTTCAAAATTCCTTATTAAATTCTGAGCTAATCAGCACAGCTGTCCCCAGCAGGTTTTGCATAACGTTAGGACATCTTGCATGTTACCAGCCCCATTCCTTCAGACAGAAGGTCTACGGAATAGCAGTTTAAAAGACATCCAATGAGGTAATAATAGACTCATATCGGACAATGCCTTATAACATTGTAAAAAAAAATCTTCAAAGGCTTCATAAAATGGATTATTGTGTTTCTTGCCTGCAAGACTCCACAAAGAGCAAAGATGGGAAAGGACAGCTTTGTAGAACATATAATACTATAGAAGGCCATTCTGTCCACTGAATCCTTTGAGCATCAATCCATTTGGTCCCATTCCCAATTATTTTCCTCTTATCTTTACAACAACTTCTTGCCTTCACGCATTTATTTGGTTTCCTAATGAGTCCACCTCCATTCCAAAACCTAGCCCAGTATTACGTGGCAATCATGGCAGTGGTTTCAGAAGGCCGCTTACTGCCATCGTTCTCATGGGTGGTACGGGATGAATAATAATAATGGGGCAGCATGGTTAGCACAAGCTTTACAGCACCAGTGATCAGGGTTCAATTCTGCCCGATGTGCTCTGTGAGCTGCCCGATCAGCTTTGAGGTTCCTTGTATATATTCATAAAGAACTTTAAAGGTTCAGAGGTTCGTTTAATATCAATGTATACAGTATACAACCTGAAATTTGTACTCTTTACACTCTTGCTTCTGATTTTCCTGCACCAGGATGAGACACTGAAGTGAGGGATTAAACATCCCAGAACTCTTTGTCTCCTAATAAATTGTCGTGGAACTTGTTGCAGAATAAAATACCAGTTCTGGTGGGGAAGGGGAGTTTGGATCATTATGTTTTATAACTTCAAAACAGAAGACACAGGAGTGTGAAAATGTGGGTCTAACTTTGAGTTTACTTTTAGCGAAGTGTGCACGTATCATGTGGTAGCGTGATGACGTAAGCAATTCACGTATGTGTACATATAACCTATAATGAATTACACTGGACAACAAAAATTTTGCTTCCTGGATATCTTTGGGTGTATCTTACGGATTTTGGGCTGCTGATCATGAAACTCACCATGAAATTTCCTTATGACGTACCATTTTTTTGAAATTGCCTATATTTGTTATATCAATTCACAATTCAAGCCAGAATAATTGATGCCAAGATTAAGGAAGGCAGTTTTGTGTGCAGTTTTGGTCCCCTAATCTGAGGAAAGACATCTTTGCCATAGAGGGAGTACAAAGAAGGTTCACCAGATTGATTCCTGGGATGGCAGGACTTTCATATGAAGAAAGACTGGATGAACTGGGCTTGTACTCGTTGGAATTTAGAAGATTGAGGGGGGATCTGATTGAAACGTATAAGATCCTAAAGGGATTGGACAGGCTAGATGCAAGAAGATTGTTCCCGATGTTGGGGAAGTCCAGAACGAGGGGTCACAGTTTGAGGATAGAGGGGAAGCCTTTTAGGACCGAGATTAGGAAAAACTTCTTCACACAGAGAGTGGTGAATCTGTGGAATTCTCTGCTACAGGAAACTGTTGAGGCCAGTTCATTGGCTATGTTTAAGAGGGAGTTAGATATGACCCTTGTGGCTACAGGGGTCAGGGGGTATGGAGGGAAGGCTGGGGCAGGGTTCTGAGTTGGATGATCAGCCATGATCATAATAAATGGCGGTGCAGGCTCGAAGGGCCGAATGGCCTACTCCTGCACCTATTTTCTATGTTTCTATGTTTTTATAATAGTTGGTCCACAACTCAAACAGGTCATCAGTGGCAGGGGATTTGAAGAATATGTAGTGGGACTGAGAAAATCGCATGGAAGGCATTTAAAGATGTTGAAAATTTTCTTGGCAACTACAAGCACCAAACTACAATGCAGCTGATTGAAAACATGCTTCAAGCACACAAAACCATGAAGTGCAACATGTCCCCAAAGATTCATTTTCTGCATCCCCATTTAGACTTCTTCCTTGCAAATCTTGGCACTGTCAGTGATGAGATGGTGAAAGGATAATGCAGTCATGGAGAAATGGTATCAAGGCAACTGGAATCGATCAGTACTGGCTGATTATTGTTGGACACCTAAGTGAGAAGCCCCAGACGCTGAGTACAAATGAAAATCATCAACAAAACATTTTTAACTTAGTTGACTTATTGCAAACCTCCAATGTTGTTATGCAATTAAATGCATTATATTCAAAAGAGGTTAATTTCTTGTTTCTCCAAATTTCTTTGTTCTGCTGAAGGATCTTGTCCGAAACATTGACTGTAGTCTTTTCCATAGATGCCGCCTGGCCTGCTGAGTTCCTTCAGCATTTTGTGTGTGTTGCTTGGATTTCCAGCATCTGCAGATTTTCTCTTGTTTGTGAATGGATGATCACTGTTTTCATTTTATGTGGGGCTGTTGGCAATAGAGGTGGCAAGCTCTTGGGGAGGGCGAGTTCTGGGCCAGCCAGCCTCTCCTTCCTCCTTCCCAGTTTTGTACGTGGCAGGAAGAAACGCTATCTTTTTCCTGAGCTGCTGGGGCTCTCATGAGGTGTATCAGGTGGGAAATCAGATCCAAGGACGTTGAATAACAAAAGGTTAAAGCTCAGGGTCTGAGCCTGATGGAAGTTCACTAATAACAGTGTCATCTGTTCCAGGCCATATTTCAAAGCAGCTCCCAGGGGGGTGATCTGAGGTGATAATGGTTAAGGACCCTTCCACATTTATCATTCTGAGCCTTGAAATGTGAAGTGAAGAGATGGGGAGAGTTGAGAAGGGGACATTGATACAGAAGCCCTATTACTGCGAAGCCACCTCCCACTGACATTCAGTGCAAAATTTCTGCAGGTTGGAAAAGTTCTGATTTAAGAAAAAAATGATGCACAACGTACTTCCTTTCAGATGAACTGTAAGTGAAGGTGACTGTGTGCTCAGATTTGTAATCCGCTGTTGGTTATGTTGAAAGCATGGGGTTTAACAGGGCAGTATGGTTTATGGAAGGATTTACTGTAAATCTGTCAGTGTTTACAGGGCTTGTATGGTTATTGGGTAATTGTGTTTCCATACTCATAACCTCACTATTCTGGATGATTATACTTGTCTCTGACAACACTTTTTGCTGTCTCAGTAAAGCAGCCAGTATAATCAAAGACCCCACCCACCTTGAATATACTCTCCTCTCCTCTCTTACATTGGGCAAAAGCTGCAACAGCCTAAAAGTGTGTTTCACCAGCCTCAGGCCGCACTTGGAGCATCGTGAGCAGTCTTGGGCTCCTTATCTAAGAAAGGATGTGCATTGGAGAGGGTCCAGAAGAGATTCACAAGAATGATCCCAGGAATACAGTATGAGGAGCATTTGATGACTCTATCCCTATACTCACTGAAGTTTAGAAGAATGAGTAGAATCTCATTGAAACCTATGGAATATTGAAAGGCCTAGATAGAGTATATGTGGAGAGGATATTTCCTGTAGTGGAGAGTCTAGGACCAGAGGGCACCACCTCAGAATAGAAGGATGTTTATTTAGAACAGAGATGAGGAAAAAATTCTTTAGCCAAAGATGGTGAAACTGTGTAATTCATTGCCACAGATGTGGAGGCCACATCATTGGGTATATTTAAAGTAGAGGTTTATAGGTTCTTGATTAGTAAGAACATCAAAAGTTATGGGGAAAAGGCAGGAGAATGTATCTGAGAAGGATAATAATTTGAGGAGCAGACTCAATAGGCCAAATGGCCTAATTTTGCTCCTATGTCTTATGGTCTTACAGCTCAAGGACAGCTACTATATCCTACTGTTATAAGGCTATTAAATAGTTATCCAGTATGACAAGTTGGACTCTTCATTTCACAGTCTACCTCATTATGACCTTGCACTTCATTGTCTGACTGCACTCAAAAGTTCAAAGTAAATTTATTGTCAAAGGATGTATATGTCACCAAATACTCCCCAGGGATTCATATTCTTGCAAACATTTATGATAGAACAAAGAAATACGATAGAATCCATGAAACACTGTACACAAAGGCTGACAGCCAACAAACTGTTTAAAGCAAAATATTTAACCCTCTGTGAATCACTTAAACCGGTCTTTATCATATGGGAACTTACTGTAGAAGAATGGCTTCACAATTCTTGCTCCTCAGTAGTGACTGAATTTCCTAATACTCTATCAGCTCCACAATGTTTTGGGACTGTGGAGAGATCAGATGTTTTTACAAGAAATCTGGAGCTGAGTAGCTAAAATGACATCCCTTTCATTCTCTCCTGGAACTTAGTTCACATGTGTTCTTTCCGTAGTGCAGAACGTATTTGGAAGTTGTGGCATTTAATCACTAATTCTTAATCAGCCTCTTCTGTCCCTTTCAAACTTAATAATTAGTCACATTTTATGGAATTTTATTATAACAAAAAAGTAAAACGTTTAATTCTTCTTATACAGTATAATTCTATTAGACAACATTGCATTACAAGGATTGCAGCATCTCAGAAAGGCTGCTTATCACCATACTTTTATGGTTTGTTCAGTAAATGCCAACTTTGCCAGTGATCTCAAGAATGAAAGAAACTTGAAGGACCCATGTTTATTTAGTAGCTTCCCCATTCCCTTCATCACATTCCAAAAGATTAACCCTCAGTGAAAGGCAGCAAACGATTTATGTACAGTTAAATTCTGCACATTTACTAAGAAGAGTTTATTGAGGGATAAACTTTGGCCAGGAACTGGCGATCATTTCCCGTACAGGTTGTTTTCAACTTACAAGCACTTTACTGTCTGGAAGTTTTGGATCACAGAAACTGTCCACTAATGATAAGATCATAAGACATAGGAGCAGAATTAGGCCATACTATCATGGCTGATTTATTATCCCTCTCAACTCCATTCTCCTACCTTCCTACTTTTGATGCCCTTACTAATCAAGGACCTATCAACCTCTGCTTTAAATATACCCAATGACTTGGCATCTGTAGCTGTCTGTGGCAATGAATTCCACAGATTCTCCACCCTCTGGTTAAAGAAATGCCTTCTCATCTCTGTTCTAAATGAATGTTCCTCAATTCTGAGACCTTCCAACTATAGAAAACAACATCTCCCCATCCACTCTATCTAGGCCTTTCAATAGGTTTCAGTGAGTTCGCCGTCATTCTTCTAAACTTCCAGTACAGGCCCAGTGTCATCAAACACTCCTGATATGTTAGCCCTTAATCATCATCCTCAGAGTAGGAGAATTGTGCTTTTTAAGTATGGAGGAATAGTTGTGGGAAATGGAAGCTAGCAGGCTCTGAGAAAAGTCCATAATCCAGGATTTCCATTGTGGCAGAAATGCTGTTTGCTAAAATCACAAAAGTTGCACTGGTAGGTTAATTAAGTACAAATTAGTACCAATCTTAATTAATTTCAGATCTCAGATCTTAGTTAGAATTAGTTCATTAGTTATAGATCTGCACTCTAGATTCAAAACACGTCAGGCCATAGTAGTGGCTAAACCACAGAATGCTGGTCTAGAGAGTTAGAACCTGTATGTTCAATCTTTTATTGTAACATTATTGAGTCTTCGATTTTCAAATCTTTTTTTTCACCATAAGGAATAGAATATCACTCCACACTGGTGTCAGCCTGAAAAATGGAATGTCTATTCTTCTCCGGAGATGCTGCCTAACCTACTGAGTTACTCCAGCATTTTGTGTGCAGTAATCTGGATTTCCAGCATCTGCAGAATTACTTGTGTTCATAGTGTATCACCCTCTGTCCTTTGGATCACCCAGTGCCACAATAATTTATTTTGCCCGGCCATTTCAATTTACAAAACTTTGCCTAATGAAGCGTTTTGTTGGAAAGTACCCCTTTGATAAATGGAGGAACGTTGCCAGTGCCAGGGGATCTTTTACATCTGCCGAGAATGCCTCTTAGAGAGGGCAACATTTCCCATGCAAATAAGTCAAATACTTGCTTACCGTTTCCTTCTGTAAAATGTTACTATCATTCTGCATTCTTGTAATGCTATATTTTGAATTTTGTTTTCTTTTTACGATCTTGATGTGCTTATGAATGGGACGAACTGTCCGGATGCCAAGCTTTTCACTGTTGGTTGGTACATGTGACAGCAGTGAGCCAGATACCAATTACCAATGCTAATGCAATGCTTGTAGTTATGATAAACAGTGCAGCTAACGTTCCACGGCGGGGCACGTCAGTGAGCAACTTAAGGTTATAAGGTCTGTGCAGTTGGTTAAACGTATAATGAGCTGGATACATCGAGGCAGAGGGAAAATTAATGTCTTTGTTGAGCAGAATGTGTCAGCCTTCCCTGCACATGTTCCCACAGGAGTATCTTGGACATGAGCTAATTGAATAAGAGTGATTGAGGAAGCTTGGCAGCACATGTTGTATCATAGTCCGGGCCAGAGCCAGCAGATAAACCATTGCAGGGCGACATGCTTGTAGCACTTGGAGAGCAGCTGCATTAGTTATATGTGTAATCAGAGGCTGCTGATGAACTGTTGCATTTTACATGATCTGGGGTCCTGGGGGCTTGGTCTCAGTTGAAACGCACCCAGTGCCAATGTAGGGAAGCTCTTGTCCTCTACTGATTGTAGAGACTTGGATAGCACAGAGGATCTGCTGGCTGCATTACAAAGGAGCGGATGAAGGTTGGTGGCTCCTTCTTCTCTCTTTCTTTCCAGTCCTGATAAAGGGTCTTGGTCCAAAATGTCAACTGTTCATTCTCCTTCATAGATTCTGCCTGACCTGCTGAGTTCCTCCAACATTTTGTGTGTGTTGGGCACAGGTTTAAATCTAGAGGCGAGAGATTTAAAAAGGATGTCAGCGCAGCTTCTTCAAACAAAGGGTGATATTTCCTTGGAATAAAGTGGTAGAAATTGTTATGTTTTCTAACTTCAGAACATTAAACTAATTCAAAGGAAGACATGGGAGACCGGGAATGTGGGTCTAACGTTGTGTTTACTTTAGGCAAGGTGCGCATATGTCACGTGGGAGCATAATGACGTATGCAGTTTATATTTTGTACATATAACCTGTAATGAATTATTTAAATGAACAAGAATGCATAATCAATCTATATAGACCATAAGACCATAAGGCATAGGAGCAGAATTAGGCCATCTGGCCCATCGAGTCTGCTCCGCCATTCAATCATGGCTGATTTTTTTTTTTCTCCTCCTCATCCCCAGTTCCTGGCCTTCTTGTGTATATTACTTAGATTTTAGATTATGAAGATACGTAGTCCCCTTTTATTGTCATTTAGTAATGCATGCATTGAGAAATGATACATTATTTCCTCCGGTGTGATATCACAAAACACAGGACAAACCAGGACTGAAAAAACTGACAAAACCACATAATTATACATATAGTTACAACAGTGCACAATACCATAACTTGATGAAGAAAGTCCGTGAGCACAGTAAAGTTCAAAGTTTCTGAAATGTCCCACATCTCATGCGGACGGGAGAGGGAAGAAAAACTCTCCCTGCCATGCCGACCACAATCCGACTCTGAGTCATCCGAAAACTTCGAGCTCTGATCAGCTCTCCGACACCGAGTACTGAGCGCCATCTCTGCCTGAGCGATTCGACCTCTTTCTCGGTCGCCAAAAGCAGTATATTGAGTTATATACACAAGATTACTCAAATATTACTGAAATATTAAATACACAACAGAAATAGTACCTGAGGCAGGCACATTAGCACTGTTTAAGAGCCATGTTAGTGAATACGTGGATAGGAGTTGTTTAGAGGGCTGTGGGCCAAATGTAGGCAGATTGGACTAGCTTGTTGGGCTATACGTACCATGAATGAGTTGGCAGGGTTGGGAGACTCTGTACTGTAAGTCTCTGTGACTCTATGACTTTGAAGTTTAACTTGAGAAAAATGCTGCTCTGCCCTTTGACTGCGCTGTTGGTCGTGAGAAAGATCCCACAGAAGTTATATGAGTGTAAGGACAGAGTTCCAGTGAACATGACTCAACTACACTTTTCGTGGGATTTATTCCTGCCGTCATGAAGCTTTCACAATATCTGGAAAACCCCAGGAAGGTTTCTGTGTGTGTTTCTGGAGAACTGTGTATATGAGTGGGAGCGTGTGTGTGAGGAAGGAATGGGGCTTTTTCTTCTGTTGTCGTTCTGTCACTTGTTGTGTTCTGTTTCGTTGTGCTCTGTGTCGTTCTGCCGAGCATGGTGTTCATGGTGTTTTGATGCCAGAATGTCATGGTGGCACTTGTGAGCTGCCCCCAGCACGTCCGTGGGTTGTGTTAGTTGTTACTGCAGAGGGGCGCAGTGGCAACGAGGCAGCTGGTGTGACACTAACACAGCTCGGGGCGTCCGTGTTCGGAGTTCAATTCCAGTGCTGTCCGCAAGGAATTTGACCGTCTTCTCCATAAATGCATGGGTTTCCTCCGGGTGCTCAGCTTCTTTCCACAGTCCAAAGGCGTACTGGTTAGTAGGTTTACTTGTCACTGTAAATTGTCCAATGATTAGGCAAGGGTTATATAGGTGGATTGCTGGGCGGTGCCGCTGTTCTGCACTGTATCTCTAAATTATTACTGTACATAAATATATTAAAACGATGCACTTCACTGTATGATTCCATGTACGTGTGATAAACAAAACCTGAATTTTGCATCTTCATCTTGAATCTGGAAACCTCTGATTGTCCATCTGATTGTTCAGTTCGCGCATGGCTCATTCCCGAATTTGGAGTGCGTGTAGTCCGAGACCGTCAGCAGGGTGAACACCAGAGCTGAGGTCCGTGTCCAAACCACCAAAGGCCAGGAACCTGGGAGTGGAGTAGGAACTGGGGTCCAGAGTGCTTGTATATCTCCTGCTTGCTTTAAATCCAACAGGTTTACTGGAAGGTTCAGTAAATTTAAGATTAAAGATGTTTTATTTGTACATGGAAACATAGAATGAAATGCCTCGTTTGTGTCAAATCAAGTGAGTGAGGATTATGCTGCACAGTCCCCAGATGTCGCTACGCTTCTGGCACCAACCTACCGTGCCCACAACTCACTAACTCTAAACTGTACATATTTTTTTCGGAATCTGGGAGGAAACCAGAGCACCTGGAGGAAACCTCTGCAGTGATGGGGAGAATATACAACCTCCTTACAGACGGTGACAGGAATTGAACCCCGATCTTACAGCCAGTATTGTAAAGTGCTGTGTTAACTGATAGGCCTTAATATATTGCAGTGCATTAAAAAAGAGGTGAGATGGAAGTGTGTTTGGGCATTACTATGAAGAATATCCAATTAGTTTGTAATATCTGTTGGTCTGAAGGTGCCAGATTATTGGAGTTATTCAGTATTGGGTAATCTAGTGAACCTGATAGGTTATTTCAGGAACAAAATCACCCGTCCTTATCTGGTCTGGTCCATACATGACACTGGGCTACCAATGACATTTGACTCTTCACTGCCCTCTGAAATGGCCCAGTTTAGGAGCAAATACAACACCACTGTGCCAGTGAATGTACAGAACTAAATACTGAAAATTGATTTCTCTAACCTGGTAATTTCACCCCCCTTCTCTATTTTTCCATTCCCCTTTCTGGTTCCTATCTTACCCCTTCTCTTCTCCTCACCTGCCTGTCACCTCCCTCCGTTTCTCCCATGGTCCACTCCTATCAGATTACATCTTCTTTAGCCTTTTACCTTTTTCTCCTATCACCTCCCAGGTTCTCACTTCAACCCCTTCCCCAACCCACCTACCTTCCCCCCTCACCTGGTCTCACCTATCACCTTCTAGCTTTCTACTCCTTTCCCCACATTCTTAATCTGGCTTCTTCCCCCTTCCTTCTCAGTCCAAACCATTGACTCTTTATTTCTTTCCATGGATGCTACTCAGAGCTCCTCCAGCATTCAGTGTGTGTTTTTCCTATTGTTCCACTTGTTTGGGTGAGGCTATGGGTAAATGCAAAAGTGTACTCCATCCTTTTAGGTGGGGGTAGAATATGTGGGCTAAGAGTTAATTGCATGCCTTTCAGAATTGTACCTTCTACCAAAATTCTCTCTGTACTAACTGAGTCGCTTAGGGAGCTAGGTGTAAATATTCTTATAATTATAATTTGAAACCATACTTCATGTGCCGGGAAGAGAAGAACTTTATTTTACAACATATACAGTAAGTAATTAACACATTTGAATCTTGATATAAAACGTTAACACAGGTGAAAGATGAAGATGTAGTCAAATGTGCTCAGGAAAGTTTCCTTAATCAGTATATAGAAGTCCCAATGAGAGAGTGTGCAATACTTGATCTGCTGTTTGGGAATAAGACACGGCAAGTGAAAGAAGTTTGTGTAGGGGAACATTTTGCATCTATTGATCATTATGTCATTAGTTTCAAAGTAAATATTGGAAAAAAGTAGGTCTAGTCTGTAGGTTGAGGTTCTAAATTGGAGAGAGGTCAATTTTGATGGTATCAGAAAGGATCTGGCATGTGTGGATTGGGACAGGTTGTTTTCTGGCAGAGATGTACTTGGTAAGTGGGAGGCCTTCAAAAGTGAAACTTTGAGACTATAAAGCTTGTGTGTGCCTGTCTGAATAAAGGAGAAAGATAACAGGTTTGGGGAATCTTGGTTTTCAAGAGATGTTGAGGCCCTGGTTATAAAGATATAAAAATAAGGAGGTACATAGCAGGTCTAGGCAGTAAGGAACAAATTAGGTGCTTATGGCGTATAAGAAATGAAAGAGAATACTTAAGAAAGAAATCAGGGAGGCTAAAAGAAGGCATGAGCTTGCCTTTGCAGACAAGGTGAAGGAGAATCCTAAAGGATTGTACAGATATGTTAAGAGCAAAAGGATTGCAAGGCACAAGATTGGTCCTCTGGAAGATCAGAATGGTGATCTTAAGCATAGAGCCAAAAGAGATGGGGGAAATCTGAAATAAATTTTTGCATCTGTATTTACTTGGGAGATGGACACAGAGTCTATAGAAGTGTGGCAAAGTAGCAATGAGGTCATGGACCCTATGCAAATTATAAAGAAGAAGCTGTTTGGTGTCTTTAAGCAAATTAGGGTGGATAAATCCCCATGGCCTGACAAGGTGTTCCCTTAGACTTTGTGGGAGGCGAGTGCAGAAATTGCAAGAGCGCTAGCAAAGGTAGTTAAATCATCCTTAGCAATAGGTCAGGTACTGGAGGATTAGGGGATAGCTAATGTTGTTCTGCAGTTTAAGTAAGGCTCTAAAAATAAACCAGAAAGTGATAGGCCAGTGAGCCTGACATCAATAGTGGGAAAGTTATTGGAAGGTATTCCAAAGGACAAGATGTATGAGTATTTGGATAGACAGGGACTGATTAGGGATTGTCAGTGTGGCTTTATGCATGGTAGGCAATGTCTACCCAATCTTATAGATTTTCTTGAAGAAGTTACCAAGAAATTGGATTAAGGCAAAGTAGTGGATGTTGTATGCATGGACTTTAGCAAGGCATTTGACAGGTCCCACATGGGAGGCTGGTCAAGAAGATTCAGTCGCTCAGCTGTCAAGGTGAGGTAGTAAATTGGATTAGACATTGGCTTTGTGGGAGAAGCCAGAGAGTGGCAGCAGATGACTACATCTCTGACTGGAGGCCTGTGACTTGTAGAGTGCTGTAGGGATTAGTGCTGGGTCTGTTATTGTTTGTGATCTATATCAATGATCCAGATGATAATGTGGTTAACTGGATCTGCAGATTTGCGGATGACACCAAGATTGGTGGTGTAGTGGATAGCAAGGAAGACCATCAGAACTTGAAGTGGGATCCAGACCAGATGGAAAAGTGGGCAGAAAACTGGCAGATGGAATTTAATGCAGACAGTGTGAGGTGTCGCACTTCAGTAGCACCAACCAGGAGAGGTCTTACACAGTGAACGGTAGGGCACTGAGCAGTGCAGTAGAATAAAGGGATCCAGGAATACAGGTCCTTAATTTATTGAAAGTGGAAGATAGGTCGTTAAGAAAGTTTTTGAACATTGGCCTTCATAAATCAAAGATATTGGTGAGGCCTAATTTAGTGTAATGTGTGCATTTTTGGCCACCTACTGATAGAAAAAATGTAAATAAGGCTGAAACAGTACAGAGAAAATTTACAGGGATGTTGCCAGAATTGGAGGACTTGAGTAGTAAGAAAAAAATGAAAGGTTAGGACTTTATTCCTTGGAATGTAGAAGACTGAGAGGAAATTTGATAGAGGTATACAAAATTATGAAGGGTATAGATTGGGTGAGTGCAAGCAGGCCTTTTCCGCTGATGTTGGGTGGGACTACAACTAGAGGTCATGGCTTAAGGGTGAAAGGTGAAAAACTTAAGGGGAACATGAGGAAAAGCATTTTCACTCAGAGGGTCGTGGGAGTGTGGAATGAGCTGCTAGTGCACATGGTTCATGTGAACTTGATTTCAATGCTTAAGAGAAGTTTGGATAGCTAATTGGATGGTAGAGGTATGGAGGGCTATGGTCTGAGTGCAGGTAGTTGGGAGCAGGCAATTTAAATGGTTCTGCATGGACTAGATGGGCTGAATGGCCTGTCACTGTGCTGTATCTCTCAATGACTATGATTATGAAAAAAGATAAGCAGTGAGCTGTTTCCATGGGATATTTATTGATTCAAAATAGCAAATCATGACTGGCTAATGATGACTCTTTGCTTGTACTCACTGGAGCTCAGTGGAATGAAACCTACTGAATATTGAAAGACCTAGATCAAATGGACGTGGATAGGATGTTTCCATTAGGGGAAGAATGTAGATCTACAGGGCACAGCCTCAGAATAGAAGGACATCCCTTTAGATCAATGATGAGGAGGAATTTCGTCATCCAGAGAGTGATGAATCTATGGAATTCATTGCCATAGATGGCTGCAGAGGCCAAGTCATTGGATATATTTAAACAGGGAGGTTAATAGGTTCTTGATTCGTAAGGGTGTCAAAGGTTATGGTTCCTTAAGGTTGTCATAGCCGAGGGAGGTAGTGGTGATTAAATGCTCCCAAAGTCGTGCATCTCAATAGCCTCTGACAATCAAGTCCATCTCCTGACATTCATGTGTGGCTGACCTACTAAGCCTTTCGGAGCTATTTCTACTGATAGCAGAAGGGGCAAAGGCAGTTTACAGGCACCTTAAAGCTAGTCGCTTCAGGGTGATGGGGCTTGTTAGCCATGGTTGGCAGCTTATCTTGGAGAAGGAAAACTTTGATCTCAAACCTCCGCTGCCTTGAAGCTATACCCACTCATGGGGAAGGCTTCGGGAGCCAACCCCAAGGAAAAATCTCGAGCTGGAGTCCCTAAGGCAGTCATTCCCTAAGGGTAATGATGAGTTTGAGTACAGAGAGGAAATTAAGAACCTGGTGGCATGGTGCGAAGACAATAACCTATCCCTCAACGTCAGCAAGACGAAGGAATTGGTTGTTGACTTCAGAAGGAGTAGTGAACCGCACGACACAATTTACATCGGTGGTGCGCAAGTGGAACAGGTCAAAAGCTTTAAGTTCCTTAGAGTCAATATCACAAATGACCTGACTTGGTCCAACCAAACAGAGACCACTGCCAAGAAGGCCCACCAGCACCTTTACTTCCTGAGAAAACTAAAGAAATTTGGCCTGTCCCCTAAAACCCTCACTAATTTTTATAGATGCACTGTAGAAAGCGTTCTTCTAGGGTGCATCACAACCTGGTATGGAAGTTGTCCTGTCCAAGACCGTAAGAAGCTGCAGAAGATCGTGAACACGGTGCAGCACATCACACAAACCAATCTTCCGTCTGTGGACTCACTTTACACCGCACGCTGTCGGAGCAGTGCTGTCAGGATAATCAAGGACACTACCCACCCAGCCAACACACTTTTCGTCCCTCTTCCCTCCGGGAGAAGGCTCAGGAGCTTGAAGACTCATATGGCCAGATTTGGGAACAGCTTCTTTCCAACTGTGATAAGACTGCTGAACGGATCCTGACCCGGATCTGGGCCGTACCCTCCAAATATCTGGACCTGCATCTCGTTTTTTTTTGCACTACCTTACTTTCCCTTTTCTATTTTCTATTTCTGATTTATAATTTAAATTTTTAATATTTACTATCGATTTGTAATCCAGGGAGCGGGAAGCGCAGAATCAGATATCACTATGATGATTGTATGTTCTAGTAACAATTGTTTGGCGACAATAAAGTATAAGTCCTATGTCAAGTTCAATGCTGACTGGCAACTCCTGCGACACCAGTGTTTCAAACTTTATCAGACTCTCCCGTTCCTTTCGATTCATCAGCTTCATGGAGAGGGGGAGCCTGCTGCATAGGCGACAGCTTGTTCTCCATATCGTAGAGGGAGTTAGATATGGCCCTTGTGGCTAAAGGGATCGGGGGTATGGAGAGCTGGCAGATACAGGGTTCTGAGCTGGATGATCAGCCATGATCATACTGAATGGCGGTGCAGGCTCGAAGGGCCGAATGGCCTACTCCTGCACCTATTTTCTATGTTTCTATGTTTCTATCGTACTGCCCTGGCTTGTGTTTCACTTAGACAGCCAGGAGGCACTATCCATGGTTGACCTCGACCAATAGAGGATCTCATTCCTCAAAGGGTATAGGGACAAAACAGGGAGAAATGGGGCTGAGAGGGATAATAAAGCAGCAATGATGGAATGGTGGAGCAGACCTGATGGGCCAAAAGGTCTAATTCTGCTCCTATGTCTTAGGGTCTGCTGCTCACTGTTACAGATAAATTCTATTTTCATAGAGGACGATGTTATTGCTCAGCCACTTCGTTAGCCTCTGTCTGTTAGCAATCTGATTAGAGACGAGCCAGTGTACTGGAGCTACACCACTTTACCAGGAAATGATGGGGCTAAATCTTATTAGCATGCTGAGTGAGTCGGTCCCTGTCTGCCTTGGAGAGGAAGTGCATGGAGATACATTACCGAAATCAATTGAAGTCATTCAATTCTCGCAAGCCTCTCTCTGCCCACGGATACTGGTTGTTCCACTTAAAAATACAGTTGGGTGCAAGGCAGTTAGTGCTGTTCTCACATATCTCCAACAACCTGGATTTGATACTGACCGGGCACTGCTTCTGTGAAGTTTACACGTGCTCTCTGTAGCCACGTGGTGTGATTCCCCCTGAGGGCTCCAGTTTACTCCCATGGGTCCATTGGCTGCTTAACTTTGCCTCCGGTGCAGAAGAGTCCGAGGGTTATTGGGAGTGGGAAATAGGGAAAGTAGGGAAATGGAGTTGATTGGCTTGCTCTGAGAGCTGGGAATCAGTGGGCTGAATGACCTTCTGATGTAAATAGTCATAGAGCCATGCAGCATGTGTACGTCCTTCAGCCAACTATCAAACACCCATGTACACTAATTCTACACTGATCCAGTTTGAGTCTCCCCACATTCCCAACAATTCCCACTAAATCCTACACTTGAAGGTGTACTCCTGACTGCACAGTCTACCTTGTCATGGTCTTTGTACCTTATTGTCTATCTGCACTGCACTTTCTCTCTTCTGCATTCTGTTATCACTTTCGCTAGTACTACCTCAATGTACTTATCTTTCTAGCTCCCTCAGTAAAGCAGCCAGCATCGTCAAAGACCCCACACACTCAGAGGACAGTATCTTTTCTCCCCTCTTTCAGCGGGCAGAAGATACAAAAGTCCGAAAGCACATACCAACAGGCTCAGGACAGGTTTTACTCTGCTGTCATAAGAATATCAAATGGTACAATAAGACGGACCCCTGACATCAGAATCTACCTCGTTATGATATTGCATCTTATTGTTTGCTTGCACTGCACTTCCACAGTAATTGTGACACTTTATTTGAGATAGGCAGCCAAATTATCATGACACAAAAACAGAAAAAGCTGGAAACACTTGTCAGACAGCATCTGTGGAGAGAGAAACAGTTGATGTTTCAGGTCTGAATGCTTTTAGTATTTGCAGTGTCTAACTTACACTCAGTGTTTTCATAATATTGGTTGTATGGTAAATATTGGTCAGGACAGGAGTGAGAATATTTCAGATTAATGTCATGGGATTCTTTGCACTTCAGTGCAAGACTATGATGTTCTTCTTCAATGTTTTGTTGTAAGACTGCACAGCAATACTGTGGTTTCCACTCTCAGCTGTAAATTCCTTGGCATTAAACCATCAAAGAATCTGCCCTGGGACCAACACAAAAAGTATCATCACAAAGAAGGCACAGCAGCAACTTTACTTTCTTCGAGGTTTGTGTAGATTCAGCATGTCACCAAAAAATTATTAAAATTCCTTATAAATATACAGTGGAGAGCATCCTAACTGGTTGCATCATGGCTGGGCATGGATAAACCAATGCCCAGAGTGGGACAGGCCACAGAAACTGGTGGATTACAGGGAATCCACCATAGGCAAAGCTCTCCCCAGCCTTAAGTACATTTACATGGAGTGCTGGCACAAAAGGACAGTGTCCATCAGCAAATACCCCACTATACAGGCCATGCCCTCTTTTTGCTGCTACCATGGGGAAGGAGGTACAGAAGCCTTAGGTGCCACACTACAAGGTTCAGGAACAGGTATTATCCTACAGCCATCAAGCTCCTGACTATGATCAACGGACTCACTCTCAAGGACTCTTTACAACTCTTGTTTTTGGTATTATTTTTATTTACACAGTTTGTCTTCTTTTGCACATTGGTGTTTGTCAGTCTTCATTTATTCAAAAGTTCAAAGTAAATTTATTATCAAATTACATATTTGTCACCATATACAACCATGAGATTTATTTTCTTGCAGGCATACTCAAGAAATCTAATAACTATAATAGAATCAATGAAAGACTGCACCAACAGAGCGGACAAGTAGTGTGCAAAACACAACAAACTGTGCAACTACAAAAAGAAAGAGAAATATAAATAATAATAGTAATATTAAATAAATCAGCAATAAATACCAAGAACATGAAATGAAGAATCTTTGAAAGTGAGTCCATAGGTTGTGGGAACAGTTCAGTGATGGGGCAAGTGAAGTTAAGTAAAGTTATCCCTTCTAGTTCAGGAACCTGGTGGTTGAGAGGTAATAACTGATCCTGAACCTGGTGGTGTAAGTTTATGTATAGTTTTTTTTTGTAAAAAATTATTGTATCTCTTTTTTTCTGTAAATCCCTGCAACAAAATGAGGCTTAAGGTAACATACATACTTTGATAATACTTTGAATGCCAGAGGAGATTCTTGTTTCTGATTTGGGTCTTGTGCACAGCCTTCTGGCTCAGTGCAAGGTCCAATCTATCCAACTGTAGTTGAAGTAACTACCTGAACTGTTTCTCTCTACCTTTCAGCGCCCAGATTCGATCCTTGCTGTTACTCATCCCTCCCGTGTGCCCACTGTGGGAGAACAAACCCTAAGGAGCTCCCACAGCGTGAAGCACCAACAAACCACAAGCAGTGCACTGGCTGCTGTCCACCCTGACACTTCCTCGGGGCATCACCTGACAAAGACAGAAGAGCGGACCCCATCGCCAGCCCCGCAAGGGACAGCACAGTTACCACCAGCACCACATGTGAAGGTACAACAAAAGATGTGTAATATATTGTTTTGGGATTGATGGAAGTTTGAGCAAACAGTGTCAATCTTCTAGGACACTGCATCTTTTATTTGCAGAATTTTCTCATCTCTCTCCAGCATCCCACTGTCTGTTTGAGTGTGTGTGTCTGTGTCTGTATGTGACAATATATCTGTGTCTCTTTATTTGTGTGTCAGAATCAGGTTTATTATCACTGATGTATGTCATGAAATTTATTGTTTTGAGGCAGTAGTACAATACAATGCATAAAATATCTCTAGGTTACAATAAGAAATACTGCATATAAAAATCAATGAACAGTGCAGAAGGAGAGCAAAATGGTGAGATTATGGTTATCGTTCATTTCATGGATCATTCAGAAATCTGCTGGTGGAGGGGAGGAAGAAGACAGAGATCTAGAAGATTATAAGGCTAGCAGGAAGGAGCTTAAGAATGAAATTAGGACACCCAGAAGGGGCCATGAGAAGGCCTTGGCGGACAGGATTCAGGAAAACCCCAAGGCATTCTACAAGTACGTGAAGAGCAAGAGGATAAGACGTGAGAGAATGGGACTAATCAAGTGTGGCACTGGAAAAGTGTGTATGGAACCAGAGAAGGTAGCAGAGGTACTTAATGAATACTTTGCTTCAGTATTCACTACGGAAAAGGATCTTGGCGATTGTAGGGATGACTTGCAGCGGACTAAAAAGCTTGAGCGTGTAGATATTTAGGAAGAGGATGTGCTGGAGCTTTTGGAAAGCATCAAGTTGGATAAGTCACTGGGACCAGACGGGATGTACCCCAGGCTACTGTGGGAGGCGAGGGAGGAGATGCTGAAACTCTGGTGATGATCTTTGTATCATCAAAGGGGATGGGAGAAGTTCCGGAGTATTGGAGGGTTGTGGATGTTGTTCTCTTATTCAAGAAACGAGTAGAGATAGCCCAGGATATTATAGACCAGTGAGTCTTACTTCAGTGGTTGGTAAGTTGATGGAGAAGATCTTGAGAGGCAGGATTTATGAACATTTGGAGAGGCATAATATGATTAGGAATAGTCAGTATGGCTTTGTCAAAGGCAGGCCATGCCTTATGAGCCTGATTGTTTTTTTTAAGGATGTGACTAAACACATTGATGAAGGAAGAGCAGTAGATGTAGTGTATATGGATTTCAGCAAGGCATTTGATAAGGTACTCCATGCAAGGCTTATTGAGAAAGTAAGGAGGCATGGGATCCAAGGGGACGTTACTTTGTGGATCCAGAACTGGCTTGCCCACAGAAGGCAAAGAGCAGTTGTAGACGAGTCATATCCTGCATGCATGTTGATGACCAGTGGTGTGCCTCAGGGATCTTGTCTGGGACCCCTACTCTTCATGATTTTTTAAAAATAGCCTGGATGAGGAAGTGGAGGGATGGGTTAGTAAATTTGCTGATGATACAAAGGTTGGGGGTGTTGTGGATAGTGTGGAGGGTTGTCAGAGGTTACAGTGGGACATTGATAGGATGCAAAACTGGGCTGAGAAGTGGCAGATGGAGTTCAATTCCAGATAAGTGTGAGGTGGTTCATTTTAATAGGTCAAATATGATGACAGAATATAGTATTAATGGTAAGACTCTTGGCAGTGTGGAGGATCAGAGGGATCTTGGGGTCCGAGCTCATAGGAAACTCCAAGCTGCTGTGCAGGTTGACTGTGTGGTTAAGAAGGTATGCGGTGCATTGGCCGTCATCAATCATGGGATTGAGTTTAGGAGCCGAGAGGTAATGTTAAGGCTATAGAGGATCCTGGTCAGACTCCACTTGGAGTACTGTGCTCAGTTCTGGTTGCCTCACTGCAGGAAGGATGTGGAAACCAAAGAAAGGGTGCAGAGGAGATTTACAAGGATGTTGCCTGGATTGGGGAGCATGCCTTATGAGAATAGGTTGAGTGAACTCAGCCTTTTCTCCTTGGAGCGACGGAGGATGAGAGGTGACCTGATAGAGGTGTATAAGATGATGACATGCATTGATCGTGTGGATAGTTATAGGCTTTTTCCCAGGGCTGAAATGGCTAGCACTAGAGAGCACAGTTTTAAAATGCTTGGAAGAGGGTACAGAGGAGATGTCAGGGGTAAGTTTTTTACTCAGAGAGTGGTGAGTGTGTGGAATGGGCTGCCGACAATGGTGGTGGTGGCGGATAGAATAGGGTCTTTTAAGAGACGCCTAGATAGGTACATGGAGCTTAGAAAAATAGAGGGCTATGGATAACCCTAGGTAATTTCTAGGGTAAGGCCATGTTCGGCACAGCTTTGTGGGCCGAAGGGCCTGTATTGTGCTGTAGGTTTTCTATGTTTCTAAACTGTTCCCAGAATGTTGAGTGTATCTCCTCTCTGATGGTAGTAATACAAAGAGGGCATGTCCTGGATGGTAACTGACCTTAATAATGGATGCTGCCTTCTTGAGGTATTGTGTTTTGAAGATATTCTGATTGGTGGGGAGGCTGATGCCCATGATGGAGCTGGCTGAGTGTACAACCTTCTGTAGCTTTTTGAATCCTGTGCAATGCCCCCCCTCCAATACCTGGGGATGATGCAACCAATTAGAATGCTCTCCACTATACATCTGTCGAAATTTGCTTGAGTCTTTGGTGCAATACCAAATCTCCTCAGACTTCTAATGAAGTATAGTCTTTGGCATACCTCCTTTGTGACTGCATCAATATGGCGGGTCCAGGATAGATCCACTGAGATGTTGATACCCAGGAACTTGAAGCTGTTCACACTTTCCACCACTGACCCCTCGGTGAGGACTGGTGTGTGTTCTCCTGACTTCCCTTCCCTGAAGTCCATACTAAATTTCTCAGTCTTCCTAATATTGAGTACATCTGCTTGTGTTCACATACATCTAAGTGTTTCTGGGAGATGTTTGAAAGCGAACCACCGAGCTTCTGATCTATCTGGATCTGCACAAGCAACCAGCGTCAGCAGAACACCCTTCACACTGGCAGTTGGCACAGGAGCTGGGTTTGTCAAGCGAATGACCTGTTGGCTCCATGGATCCACATTCCTCCAATCCAGAACCAGAATCAGGTTTAATATCACTGGCATACGTTGTGGAATGTGTTGTTTTACAGCAGCAGTACACTGCAATAAAAAAACTATAAATTACAATAAGAAGTATACTGTTTATGGAGTCTGGTGGGGTGGGGGAGGGGTTAGCACCTCTGGACAAGAGGCTTGTCATGTCCGTTCCGGGGCAGCTCACTCGTTGTTGGTTCCCTTTGGACACTCAGCTTTCACCTGTGGCTCTAAGTAGCTGTTTGCATGTGACAGTGGCCACACCCCAGTATACCTCATCAACAGGTGGGCTAACCCAGGTGTGGGTAGCCGGCGGCCTCGTACCCTGGCGAGATAAGGACATGCCTGTCCTTGCATACAAAGTCAGCTCTGGCGGATTGGGCGGATGAGGTCTACAGCAGGATCCAATGGCTAGGAAGGTGGTTCTGCAACATTCTGTGGAGAGTGAAGGGCGTGACAAGCCACAGAAGACTTCATGGTCATCCACTGCAACCAAGGAAGACCCTAATTTGTGACGTTTGTTCTTACCTCTGAACCCAGATTCTGAGTTCGAGAGAGTGGAACCGCCCCCGTGCAATGTCTTTTTTACTTTAAAAACTCTCCCACACAGTTTTTCTGTCATCATCGGACACGGTGGACAACCACTATGTATATATGTATATATTCTCACACTCTACTTTCCATGTATTGGTAACACTATATTCTGCATTTTGTTTCTTTTCCATCAAACCTTAGGACCATAAGACATAAGAGCAGAATTAGACCAATCAGCCCATTGAGTCTGCTCCTCCACCTGGTCAAAGCTTTTCCCTTTCGTGCTACCTCTACGTATGGATTGGTCTGTCTGGATGGCATGCAAAGAAAAGTTTTTCACTGTATCTTGGTACATGTAACAATAATAAACCAATTATCAATTAAATAATAAGAACCTGAAATAATTATCTGTCTTACAGGTAAGTAGCAAGTCAGCAAATAGGCTTCTGGATCATGCTTAACTAAATGTAACGATCGCTATAGTGTTTATGGGTTCATTGTCCATTCAGAAATCTGATGGCAGAGGAGAAGAAGCTGTTCCTGAAATGTTGAGTGTGTGTCTTCAGACTCTTTTACCTTCTTCTTGATGCTAGCAGTGAGAAGATGGCATGTTCTGTTTGATGGGGGGGGGGTCATGGATCACCTGGAATTTATGTCACAGTCACCAGCCATTTGGTCAGTCTAGTCCCAACTAGAGTTCTGCTTCTCACCCCTCCCAACACTGTTCAGTGGCACCAAGAATGGGAACCTGTAGGGTCATAGACATGTAGTAGTGTAGTACAGTGCAATCACTGGAGTTGCGTATGATCCTCTCCGTAGGGGTTGCTTATTGGTGGGGCCTCAGGTGGCTGTAGACTAGAGACTGATCCAGGATCCACATATTCTGGTGTAGTGTGGGCATGGACATGTTGTGGTTGTGGTCAGTGGTTAGGTCTTTTGGTTGTACAGTTTCTGCTTTCACAGCTGCCACTTATTCTCGGTGACACAGTGCAGCACAGGGACAGAGCCTTTGGCCCATCATTGTCATTAGTACTGAGATGCATTGAATAGCTTTTGTATTGTATTCAATAATTTCATTGAGGCGTTAAAAAGAGACGTACTGGCTATGCAAGCATATTAAAATAGGAGATGCAGGTTACTCTGCATTCAGCATCCATCTGTCAATATCAGTAAACTTGTGACTCTTGTCCCAAACTTTGCCAGTTTCATATCAATCTCCTGCAAACAAACCTATCAAAGGCAGCCATTTTGAGATTGAGATTTTTTTTAGCAAGAAATGGGACAGCTGTTGAACTGAGTTGAAAGGGTTCTGATGTATTTGTCCATGCCTCCTCTCTGGGGGGGAGCACCACTTCATCAAAATAGGTAACTGGCCAGTGTTATCTGCCCTCTGGTAGTTAAGAGACACTTCTAAGTAAGCAGTCATCCTAGTGGCTTACAAGAAAGGGTGCCATGAACTAGCCAGCTGCTATTTTGTGCATTTTTCAAACAAGGTCCTGGTGTGAGTTGTCTACAAGACCTTGGATGAACAGGAACGATTCATTAAATGAACCAAGTCTCACATCATCCGCTTTCATGGAACATTGAACAGTGAACAGTACAGCACGGGGACTGTCCCTTCAGCCCTCGATGTTAGACCATAAAACATAGGAGCAGAATTCTACCATTCAGCCCATCGAGTCTGTTCCACCATTCTGTCATGGCTGATTTATTTTACATTATTCTCCTGCCTTCTCCCCATAGCCTTTGATGCCCTTAATAATCAAGAACCTAGCAACTTCTGCTTTAAATATACCCAATGCCTAGCTCTCCACAGCCGTGGCAATGAGTTGCACAGATTCACCACCCTTGGGCTGAAGAAATTCTTTCTCATCTGTGTCTAAAGGGACATTCTTCTATTCTGAGACTGTGTCCTCTGGTCCTATTTTTAATTAGTTGTGGCAAACTTAATTAATGACTCCTAATCCTTTCTGCATTATCCATATCCCTTCTCTGTATTATCGTGTAACTATCTAAGAGCCTGTTAAACATCTTGTTTGAACCTCTCTTCACCACTACTACCACTGGCTGTGAATTCCGGGCACCCACCACACTCTGTGTAAAATATCTCCCCACACATCTCATTTGAACTTACCCATTCTCTAATAATAGAAAAATTATTACGTAACATGTCACAACAGAAAGTGAAATAAGACCTTAAGAGATATAAGCATAAGAATATCATGGTTTATTTTTTCAACCCCATTTTCCCCGTAATGTTTAACCCACTTACCAATGAAGAACCTAAAAATTTCTGCTTTAAGTATACCCAATGTCTTGGCTTCCACAGCCATCCGTGGCAATTGATTCTATAGCACTATATCTTCTTAACTTACAGTATTTATGGTAATATTTTGGTTTATGTGCTGTGTGTGATATATGTTATATGGGTGTACTGTGGCCCGGAAGGATGTTGTTTTGTTTGGTTGTATATATGTACAGTCAGATGACAATATACCAAAGGGCCTTAAACACAGTGAGACAGGGATATTCCTGCCCTAGCGTGGGAAGTCAGCTCCGGCAGTCTGAGCAGATAACAGTGAGATCCAGTGGTCCCAGACCTCCAATGCCAAGAGAGTGGAACTGCCATACTGCAATAGCTTCTCCACTTTAAAATCTTTCCCCCACAGTTCTGTCACTGTTGGATATGATGGACAACCAACAGAGGACAATAAACTTGAACTTGAGATTCACCACTCTCTGGCTAAAGTTATGTCTTCTGATCTTAGACTCTCCTACTGATAGAAACATCCTCTCCATGAACACTCTATCCAGGCCTTTCATTATCTGGTAGATTTCACTGGGATCTCAATTTACACTTCTGAACATTGAGTATAGGACCAGATCCATCAGCTATTTCTCATATGTTAATCTTTTCATTTCTGGGATCATTCGAGTGAAACTCCTAGATCATAGAGACATACAGTGCCATAGAAATACACCCTCCTGCTTGCCTAGTCCCGTTCACCCACACCTCGACCATAACCCTCCAAACACCTCACGTCCACGTATTTATCCAAGCTTCTCCTAAAAGCTGCAACCAAACCCACATTCACCACTTCCGCTGGCAGCTCGTTCCACATTCGTACCGCCCTCTGAGTGTGTCAGCACATTCTTTCTTAGAAACAGGGGCCAATATTCCAAATGTGATCTTACCAATCCTCAGCAGTACATTTTTTTTTCTTTTAAGTCCTAGTTCTCTCAAAATGAATGCTCAGTGTGCTTGTTTTAAATGGCGTAACATCCAATAGTCTGGAAAATCGGCTAGTCCCAATATGTTGGGATATTGGGATTTTAATGCACTAGAATATCGAGCACAGGAAGAGGGCCTTTGTCTGCAGTGCTGTGCTGAACTATGCTGTGGGAGCCAATGTGGTCGAGGTTGAGGATTGCCTTTCATACCATCATTTCGTTCTGCTGAGGGTGCAGTATAAATGAAGATTGTCCCTTGACTCTACCGTGATTGCCAGCTTATTTACAGGGTACCAGCCATCTATCTGAGTTCATCAGTGGACATAAACTAAAGAGGCAATGGATAATAAGAGAGGGCATCGTTTTAAGGTGATTGGATAAAAGTATAGGGGAATGTGTCAGTGGTAGGTGTTTTACACAGAGAATGATGTGTGTGTGGAACTTCCAGAATCTGGTAGGTTTCAATGAGGTACCCCCTTCATCCTTCTGAACTGCATCACGAATGGGCCTAGAGCCATCAAGCGTTCCTCATATGTTAATCCTTTCATTCCTGTGATTGTTTTTGTGATCCACCTGGGTCAGCACATTCTTCCTCAGAGAAAAGGTCCAATATTTCAAATCTGGTCTGTAGAGGGATGGCATAGATAGTTTTTATTTGCACAGAGAATGGTAGCTGTGGCGGAATACTCTGCTAGGAATGGCAGCAGAGGCAGATATACAGGGACATTTAAGAGACTTGGATGAAAGAAAAACGGAGGGCTATGTGGGAGGGAAGGGCTAGGTTGATTTAAGAGTGAGTTAAAAGGTCAGCACAACATCGTGGGCTAAAATGCCTGTACTGTGCTGTACTGTTCTACGTATGTTCTATGAAGTCAACTCTGAGGAACTCAGAGGTTTAAAACATCAGATATTAAGGTGCTTAGTGTCACTAAGAGATTGAGAGCCTTTTATTTATATATGTATATATATATGTATATATATATATATATATATATATATATATATATACACACACACTTACTGAGCTGCCTGTGGGCTACAGCTACAGTTATTAAGATTCTTTCCACTCCATCTGAAGCTCTTGGTCTTTTGGTATTTGTGCCATAATACAAAAAGGGGAAAAAAATCCCTTCAGGCGCCTCTCACCTCTCCTTAGCCACTGCAGAGCCTGTCAGAGAACAAAGGGAAATAATTGAAAGCTGCCTGAGCTGGTGAGAGGGGGAGGAAAAGCGTGCTGAGAGTCTGTACGCTTCAACGGTTAGCGAAGTCACTCAAAGCTTTGTCTCCAGCACATTTGATGACTGTAATGTCAAAGTGGGAGCTGTTCAAAGTGCTGAATGCCAAGAGCTTTGATTGGCATTTTGCCATCTGACACCTTCACAATGTCAATGCCACTTTCACAAATAATTGCTAAACATCAAATGTACATTGTAACGTCTTACTTCCCAAATCCATATTACTGAACTCAAAGGTACAGGTTTTACCAGTAAGTGTAAGTCAGAGATAAAGATAAGGATTAGCTTTATTCGTCACATGTACGTTGTAACATACGGTGAAATGTGTTGTCTTGTGTCAACGACTAACACTGTCTGAGAATGTGTTGGGTGTGGGGGGAGGATAGTCTGGCAATCTGTAAGTGTCACCAAGCTTCTGGCACCAGCATGCATGCTTACAGCTTACCAACCGTAACTTGTACGTCTTTGGAATGTGGGAGGAAGCTGGAGCAGTGGGAAGAAACCCATGTGGTCACGGGGAGAACACACAAACATCTTACAGGCAGCGGCGGGAATTGAATCCTGATCCCTGATCACTGGAGCTGTAGAGTATTATGCTAACCACTAAGCTACCATGCTGCCCCTGGAGATCTAGAGTTCATTAATCAGTCTAATGAGACTCGTGAATGGACCACTTGTATAATAAAGATGAATTCTTGATCTCTCACTCTACATCATCGTGTTCCTCACATCTCCTTTTCTTCCTACACTGCACTTTCTCTGTAGCAGTAGCTATAAGACTATATTATGCATTCTGTTAATGCTTTTCCTTGTACAACGTCAAAGCTCATATAGATCTGTATAGATAGTTTACAAAACTAAATTTTCCACTGTATCTCAGTACACGCAACTATAATAGATCAGTTACCCATCATTAGATTTTTCAAGATAGTATTAGAACAATATGGCACAGAACCGTGCCCTTCAGCCCATCTAGTCCATGCCAACTATTAATCTGCCTTGTCCTATCGACCTTCACCCAGACTACTTTGAATCTGAATCCATCACTTTTGCTGGCACCGCTCTCTGAGTGAAGAAGTTCCCTTTAAACCTACCAGCCTTCTCCTTCCCACCCTCCCCCCACCTTTCTTTATAGGGCCTCTGCCCCTTCCCCCTTCAGTCCTGACGAAGGGTTCCGGCCCGAAACGTCGACTCATCATTTCCACAGATGCTGCCTGACCTGCTGAGTTCCTCCAGCGTGTTGTGAGTGTTCCCTTTAAACAGTTTACTGGCACCGTTCACTGAGTGAAGAAGTTCCCTTTAAACAGTTTATTGTTCACCCTTAACCCATGACCTATAGTTCTAGTTTCACCTAACCTCTGGAAAAATCCTGCTTGCATTTACTCTATTTATACGTTAGTTGGGTAGAGGTGGCAGCACTTTTAACACCTGTCACTTTATGAATGTGATTACTTTTGTTACCTCTGAAGTGTCAATAGGTTCTTGGTCCCGTTTCCTGGAGACCACTGGTGTTTGCTGCACTGTGAGTCCATTTGTGTTCTGCAATATACTGTAACTGTTTCTCCAGTTCCCTTTGCTACCCTCCTTAGTTGCTCCACCACTCTCCGGATGACTGTCTTGTCCACGTTCAGACTGACACTGCCTCAGGGCTTCTCTGGCCAATCTCAGAATTTCACTCAAACTATTATCCACTGGTGATTTATCACCACAGCCTGGCGTAGTGAGTGAGGGCTCTGCAGCTGGTTCTCTCGTAGCTTCTGCTGAAAGGTGAGCTACTGATACACTTGGTGCACCGTTCAGCCCTGGTATACTGTTTATTAGGTGGTGAACACCCATGTGTTTCCACGTTGGGTGGCTTTGGGCACTTCTCACTTTCTACCTTAAATGAAGGTTCATTTTTCTTTGGGGTCGAATCTGAAGCAAAGGATGCAAGTTCAGGAGGAGGACTGGGGAAAAATTTGATGTGAAGCATGTTCCTATCTTCTTCTGCTTTGGTTTCATCCACTGCTGAGCAACCATGGCTTACAACAATGGTCAGTTCTTCCTTCAGCTTCCTAGAGAGACGACCACCACTGTCTAAGTCAGCTGGTGCTTCATGCACCTTTGTCTCTGCATGACAGCTTCAACTTCACGCTCATCCTTGAGCACACTCGATGGGCTTTCTCCACGTCAGTGCGAGTTTCCCCCATTCGCATTTCAACTTTGTGCTCACGTACTCTGCTCTCATTCTTGCCACTTCAGCTCTGCAACGGGCTCATGCTGCAGCTATGCTAATTGTGCTTTTGCTTGAGTGTTGCAAAGATGCAGTCGATGTACCACATTCAAAACAGACTTCCAGAGTTTGCCGTTTGACGTTGCTCAGGTTGGAAGCTGACATTGTCGTGTACAGCATTCAGGCACGTTTCCAATCCATGGGTGATGCCTTTGAAGACGAGTCATCTTTGCAGTCTACTGCCGTCGCAAGCCAGCGAGTTAAACTGTTTCTCAACAATCACCTGAACCGGAAGCTTTCTTCAGAGTTTTTAATAAGAACTTACTTGTGAAAAGATATTGCTGTTTTAAGCGCAAATAAAGAGTGGATGAAGATGATTGTCTTCCTACCATACGTGCTTCAAGTCAAAATCAAAATTAACCCACGCAGGAAATGATGTAAAAACAGCTTACATACAGGAAGTGTTGTTCATACAAAATGGACTGTGCCCCTAGAGGCCAGAACACTAGTTGTACACCTTTGTAATGTGGGAGGAAATCAGAGTGCCAGAGGAAATCCATTGTCACAGGGAGAATGTACAAATTCTTTACGGACGGCAGTGGGAATGGAACAGTGATCACTGGTGCTGTAAAGTGTTACGCTAACCACTACGGTACTGTGCCATTAGTGTAAACGCTGAGAGCATTCGGTTCATGGCCTCCACTTGTGCCATGATAAGGCCACCTTCAGGGTGGAGGAGCAACCATACAGGTAGAATATTGATTTAGTTTTCTGGGTAAAAAAAAATTTCCGCCCTCTCCCTTCTTCTGTTCCCCACTCTGGTATTTCACCTCTCCTTACCTACCTATCACCTCTTCCTGGGTCCCCTCCTCCTTCCCTTTCTCCCATGGTCCACTCTCCTCTCCTATCAGATTCCTATCAGGGCAAATTGAGTTAAGACACAGTTTGAATGGTGCTGCATTGAGTGGTAGAACAAACTTGGAAGGCTGAAAGGCCTCTTGGTTTTACACTCCTGTGTACAGAGTATTTCCTAACCTCTGCACTTTGCAGCCAATGAGGAGCCTGTTCGAAGTGAGTCATGCCTTGCCCATAATACCAATCACCACATTTCACATTCTGTGAAAGGACTGAGGCATTTCTGCAAGATGTGATAAGACATTACATAAGTGTAACATCTTCTGTGTCTGGAGTGTAATATGATCAACCCAGAACATTGGCTAATTCAAATCCTCCAGCGAATGGATCTTATCATTAAGTCAGACAACACAGTATCATTAATATCTAAAATTGGTGCTATAATGTACTTATCTGAAGGAAACAGACTGAGATAAAAATTGACTAAACCCTATTATACCTGTTAAATAAGATGTAATTCTGATGTACTCTTTTCTAATCTGAACCTTGTGAATTTGCAATTAAACATCTGTATCAGCAAAGACCAGCTGGGTTTAAGGCAGTTAGGCAGCCAACTTTGTGAGTTGTATACACTGAGCCTGTCCCACAATTGTACTGAGTCTTTTTGAACTATAACCATTTCCCAATAAACCATGGAAGAGAGTAATTAAGTTGTCCATAACAGGCAGTTGAACCTACAGAGCTCATCACTGCAGCTAATTCTGCCGTATCGATCTTGTAAAGCTGAGTTTCTATTAGCAGCATGCGTTTCAACGTACTTATGACAAATGGGATAGGACTAACATAGGGCGACACGGTAGCATAGTGGTTAGCACCACGCTTTACAGTACAGGTGCCCTGGGTGCAATTCCTGCCACTGCCTGTAAGGAATTTGTGTATTCTTCCTATGTCTGCGTGGGTTTCCTCCGGGTGCTCTGGTTTCCTCCCATATTCTGAAGACGCACTGGTTGGTAGGTTAATTAGTCATTATAAATTGTCATGTGACTAGGCTAGGATTAAATTGGAGGTTAGAAACAAAGAAACATAGAAAATCTACAGCACAATACAGGCCCTTTGGCCCAAAATGCTGTGCCGAACATGTACCTACTTTAGAAGTTACCTACCCATAACCCTCTATTTTTCTAAGCTTCATGTACCTATCCAGGAGTCTCTGAAAAGTTCCTAGCATATCCACCTCCACCACCATTTCCGGCAGCCCATTCCACGCACTCACCATTCTCTGCGAAAAGAAATTTACCCCTGACATCTTCTCTGAACCTACTTCCAAGCATCTTAAAACTGTGCCCTCTCATGTTAGCCATTTCAGCCCTGGGAAAAAGCCTCTGACTATTCATACGATTAATGCCTCTCATCATCTTATACACCTCTTTCAGGTCACCTCTCATCCTCCACTGCTCCAAGGAGAAAAGGCCAAGTTCACTCAACCTATTCTCATAAGGCATGCTCCCCAATCCAGGCAACATCTTCGTGAATCTCTTCTGCACCCTTTCTATGGTTTCCACGTCCTTCCTGTAGTGAAGTGACCAGAACTAAGCACAGTGCTCCAAGTGGGATCTGACCACTGTGCGGTCTGACCACCTATACAGCTGTAACATTACCTCTCAGCTCTTAAGCTCAATCCCACGGTTGATGAAGGCCAATGCACCATATGCCTTCTTAACCACAGAGTCAACCTGCGCAGGAGCTTTGAGTGTCCTATGGACTTGGACCCCGAGGTCCCTCTGATCCTCCACACTGCCAAGAGTCTAACCATTAATACTATATTCTGCCATCATATTTGTCCTACCAAAATGAACCACCTCACACTTATCTGGGTTGAACTCCATCTGCCACTTCTCAGCCCAGTTTTGCATCCTATCAATGTCCAGCTTTAACCTCCGAAGGCCCTCCACACTATCCACAACATCCCCAACCTTTGTGTCATCAGCAAATTTACTAACCCATCCCCCCACTTCCTCATCCAGGCCAGTTATAAAAGTCATGAAGAGAAGGGGTCCCAGAACAGATCCCTGAGGTACACCACTGGTCACCGACCTCCATGCAGAATATGAACCGTCTACAACCACTCTTTGCCTTCTGTGAACAAACCAATTCTGGATGCATGAAGCAATGTCCCCTTGGATCCCATGCCTCCTTACTTTCTCAATAAGCCTTGCATGAGGTACCTTATCAAATCTCTTGCCGAAATCCATATACACTACATCTACTGCTCTACCTTTATCAATGTGTTTAGTCACATCCTCAAAAAATTCTATCGGGCTTTTAAGGCACGACCTGCCTTTGACAAAGCTATACTGACTATCCCTAATCAAATTATGCCTCACCAAATGTTCATAAATCCTACCTCTCAGGATCTTTTCCATCAACTTACTGACCACTGAAGTAAGACTCACTGGTCTGTAATTTCCTATGCTATCACTACTCCCTTTCTTGAATAAAGGAACAACATCTGCAACCCTTCAAACCTCCGGAACCTCTCCCGTCCCCATTGATGATGCAAAGATCATTGCCAGAGGCTCAGCAATCTCCTCCCTCGCCTCTCACAGTAGCCTGGGGTACATCTCATCCAGTCCCGGAGACTCATCCAAATTGATGCTTTCCAAAAGCTCCAGCACATCCTCTTAATGTCTATATGCTCAAGCTTTTCAATCCACTGTTAGTCATCCCTACAATTGCCAAGAACCTTTTCCGTAGTGAATACAGAAGCAAAGTATTCATTAATCTTCATTAAGTATCTCTGCTATCTCCTTCGGTTCCATACACACTTTTCCACTGTCACACTTGATTGGTCCTATTCTCTCACGTCTTATCCTCTTGCTGTTCATGTACTTGTAGAATGCCTTGGGGTTTTCTTTAATCCCTGCTTCTCATGACCCCTTCTGGGTCTCCTAATTTCATTCTTAAGCTCCTTCCTGCTAGCCTTATAATGTTCTAGATCTCTATCATTACCTAGTTTTCTTAACCTTTTGTAAGCTTTTCTTTTCTTCTTCTAGATTTTCAACAGCCTTTGTACACCACGGTTCCTGTACCCTGCAGGCTCGAACAACTGGAAGGGCCTACACTGTGCTGTATTTCAATAAATAAATAAAGGACATTACAGCACAGTACAGGCCCTTCGGCTTATGATGTGCCAACATTTTAACCTACTCCAAGACCAATCCATCCTTCCTTTCAACATAGCCCTCCATTTTTCTATCATCCATCTGCCTATCTAAACATTTCTTAATGTATCTGCCTCTACCACCACCCTTGGCCGGGCCTTCCACGCACCCACCACGCATCGTCCAAAGGACCTACCTCTTACATTCCCCCATACTTTCCTCCAATCACCTGAAAATTATTGGCCTTGTGTTTGAAAAAATTATGTGTAATTTTTAATTGAGCATTCACTACATGGAACTCAGAAGACAGAACGTTACAGCAGAGTACAGGCCCTTCAGCCCATGGTGTTGTTCTGACCTTATTGTACTGGTAGAAGATGTGAAGGAGAGGCTTGCAAACTCCAAAGGACCTCAGTCTTCTCAGGAAGTAGAGAGCTCCGTTCATTGCAGGTTAGCACTTACATTGTATCCTGGATAATGGACTACCTAGCATGGCTTCAGAGCTGTAGGTCAGACATGGCTATAAGCAGCACTGGGGCAAAACAGGGGACTCTGTTGGCTATCTTCCTGTTTACCCTGTATACCTCAGATTTGAGATACAACACAGAGTCATGTCATTGACAAAAATTCTCTGATGATTCAGCAATAGTTGGGTGTATAAAGGGAGGACGGGAGGATGAATACAGGGCCTTGGTGGAGGACTTTGTCAAATGGTGCAAACTGAATCATCTGTAGCTTAACATCATTAAGACGAAAGACATGGTGATGGACTTTAGGAAGACTAAGCCTGCACTGTTCCCTGTTATTATAGATGGTGAGGACATGGATGTGGTGAGGACCGACAAGTATCTGGGGCTGCACCTGGATGACAGACTTGAGTGGAGCACCAACACAGAGGCTGTGTACATGAAGGACCAGAGTTGCCTCTACTTCCTGAGGAGAGTGAGGTCCTTTGGAGTATGCAGGCCTCTCCTTAACATGTTCTACCAGTCTGTTGTTGCCAGTACAATCGTCTATGAGGTCGTGTGCTGGGGCAATGGCATCAACATGGGTGATGCCAGCAGGCTCAGTCAACTGATTAGAAAGGCTGGCTCTGTTATAGGAGTCAAACTGGACACGCTGGAACCCTATGGAAAATCCTGACAGTCCTGGACAATGTTTCTTACCCTCTGCACGCCACCTTGGTTGAACAGAGGAGCACTTTTAGTAATAGACTAAGACAACTGTGCTGCTCCAAAGAGTGCTATATGAGGTCATTCTTACCCTCTGCCCTGAGGCTTTATAATGAGTCAGCCTATAGCTGGGGAAGTGATGAACCCCCTCCTGTTAGACTGTTTGAGGTACAGTAACTTATTTTTATTCTTTCTTACTTCTCTTCTAATATTTGTATATTTATATATCTGTGCACTTGTAGTGTTACTGTGACACTATAATTTCCTTTGGAATCAATAAAGTATATAACCATTCTTAAATATCTATCTAACCATTCATTTATTCAATCATTATGTGCATGTTGTATGATGTGGGCGATCCTGGTCTCTTGACCATGATTGTTCTTGGCAAATTTTTCTACAGAAGTGGTTTGCCACTGCCTTCTTCTGGGCAGTGTCTTTACAAGACAGGTCACCCCAGCCATTATAACTACTCTTCAGAGATTGTCTATCTGGTGTCACTGGTTGCAAAACCAGGACCAGTGATATGCACCAACTGCAGACAGAATCATCCACCACCTGCTCCCATGGTTTCACGTGGCCCTGAGTTTGGGTGGGGGGGGGTGCTAAGCAGGTGCTACACCTTTCCCAAGCAGGCTAGCAGAAGGAAGGAGCACCTTACTCCTTCTTTGATAGAGACATATCTGCACCCTGACATATGTCCCAGATCATGATGGGATTTGAACTTGCTTCTCCAGAGTAGACTTCTGGATATTAGTCCCACACAATACATTGTAAATTAGTGAGTGATGTGCATTGGGAACAAATCATAATAACTCAACTGTGATCCAACAAGGGATGAAAATTGACATACACTGTAACAAAAGGGTTTCTATTTTCATGGTGCTTCCTCATTCCTGTAAGGAGGTTCCGGAATGCTTTACAACCATTGAAGTACTTCTGAAGTCTGGTTACGGCTATAATGCAAGGAATGCGGCAACCCATTAATGCATGGCAAGATCCCACAGAAACTGCAAGACCTTGGGCAGAATTGGGCCATTCGGCCCATCGAATCTTCTCTGCCATTTGTTCCTGGCTGATCTATTATCCTCCTCAACCCCATTCTCCTCCTTTCTCCCCTGTAACCTTTACTGCCAAAGCAAAGACATTTCTGGAATGTTGAGAGGGGGAGATATATTTTCCAGGGCAGTGGAGAGAGCTTCCCTGAATCTGTGGGAGCTTGCTGTGCAGAAGCTGCCATGCTTCTGACCTTAGAATGGTAACTGCTGCTGACAAGTACTTCATGGTTTCTGAAGAAACTGGGTCATTCTGACAGGGCCACACAATAGACTGAATACTGGCAAATGTTTACATTGCCTCCAGCCGGTGCTGTGGGATAGAGTTGTCCCAAAAGATGATGATTGTCAACTGAATTCAAATCAAAGTAAACGTACTAAATGGCAACAACCTAATGTTTAGTTAGTCACGCAGAATTCCTCCACTTGTAGCTCGGCAGATAGTTGCTTCTAAGGCACACTTTGTACCTTAGTTGGCTATTTTTCTGTCACATGCATACACAGCATGCAGATATGCATGTGTAACACACACACACACACACACACACACACACACACACACACACACACACACACAGACAGACACACATACAGATACATACGGATAGACACACACGCACATCAGGCACACACACAGGTACATACAGACACACAGATACAGACACAAACAGACAGACACAGGTACACATACACACACATATATACACACACACAGATACATACATACACACACACACACACACACACACAGAAACATGCTCACACATGTGCACACACACTCACTCACACACAAGTACATACAGACAGACACACACAGGTACATACAGAGGCACATTTATACATACACACGCAGGTACACAGACACACACAGACCGATACACAAACACACACAGACACAGAAACACACACACACACACACACACACACACAGAAACATATACACACACACACACAGACAAACACACACATGCACCATGCATACACACACACACACACACACACACACACACACATACAGACGGACACACACACATACAGATACATATGGATAGACACACACACACATCAGGCACACACACAGGTACATACAGACACACAGATACAGACACAGACAGACAGACACAGGTACACATACACACATAGAAGCACACACAGGCTGGTACACATACACACACATATATATACACACACACAGATACATACATACACACACACACACACACACACACACACAGAAACAAACACACACACACACACACGTGTACACACACAGACACACGCTCACACATGTGCACACACACTCACTCACACACAAGTACATACAGACAGACACACACAGGTACATACAGAGGCACATTTATACATACACACACAGGTACACAGACACACACAGACACAGAAACACACCCACACACACACACACACACACACACACACAGAAACATATACACACACACACACACACAAACACACACATGCACCATGCATACATACACACACACACACACACACACACACACACACAGGTACATACAGAGGCACACAAACAGAATACATACACATGCACAGGTACACTCAGATACACACAGGCAGGTACACAGAGCATACAGACACACTCAATTGCTTTATTGAAATATTTCTCATTCACTGTCCTTTGGTGAACAACCTTGATTCTGTTGCACTGTCCAGACCAGCTATTTGGTTCTTTTATTAAAGGAGAATAAACATAAATTCCATGATTAAATCAGTCTCTCGTTTCTCTACATAATTGCTCAAAATGGTTCACAGCTGTTTCTTACTACTCTGCACAGAATAGTCTCTGTTCTTGTTGCCAGTCAGGGTTGCCATGACATTTTTATTCCTTTTAAGCATTACAGAGAGATGACAAAATTTGGCTTTTGGAACCACGCTGTTAAGTCTACATGACAGACAGTCATTGCTATACTGGTGCTCTGTTGATGTTTAATGTACAGAATGTTACAAGACTATGGTTCTGCGATAAAACCATCAGTTTGTCATTCATGACAATCTCATATAAAATAAAGACAAAACACTTAAGAAGAGGAAGCAAGTAGCTGTTCAATTCTAAAATGTTTTCAGTTATGTGATAACACACTTCAACATTATGGGAAGGTACGTTATCAATCCTGGTGTAATAACTAACAGCTCTGAGTAAAGAATTTTCTTCTCATGATGAAATAGGTCATTCAACCCATCATGTCTATGTTTGCTCCTCAGAGAATAGTTTATTTAATCCTGACCTGCTGAGTTCCTCCCAAATTATTCAATCCCATTTACCGTACCCTAAAAATTACTTTCCCTCAAGTGCCTGGCAAATCACTGGCTAATGTGTTTCCATCTTCAGTTTTACACAGATAATCACCACTGTCTATGTACTTCTCCTGAAACCCTGTCATTCCCAACTTGCGCCTTTACCCATCACTTTGAATTTGTTCCTTCTAATCTTTGAACCCATACTATAGTGGCATGATAGTGTAGTGGTTAGCACAGCGCTTTACAGTACCAACGACCCGGGTTCAATTCCCATCGCTGTCTGTAAGGAGCTTGTACGTTCTCCCCATGACCATGTGGGTTTCCTCCGGGTCATCTGGTTTCCTCCCACACTCTGAAGGCGTACTGGTTGGTAGGTTAATTGGTCATTTTAAATTGTCCTGTGATTAGGCTAGGATTAAATCAGGAGATTTCTGGACAGCATGGCTTGAAAGGCTGGAAGGGTCTATTCTGCCCTGTGTACCTCATCAAAAATTAAAATAAAACATTATCTAATAACTGTGGGGTGGAAAGTGTCCTTGAATTTGGTGATAAGTGCTTTAAAGCTTTGATATCTTCTGCCGAGTGGGAGAGGGGAGAAGAGGGAATGTCCGGGGTGGGGGGTGTCTTTGATTATGCTGGCTGCTTAACCAAGGCTATAAGATGTGTCGACAGTGTCCTTGCAGGGAAAGTGTTTCCATGATGTGCTGAGCTGCGTCCACAACTCTTTGTAGTCATTTTAGTCATGGGCAGAGCAAGCTGGATCCAGTTGCATCTGGATACGCTGCTTTCTGTGGTGTATCAATCAAAGTTGGTGAGGATCAAAGGGGTCATGCCAAATTTCTTTAACCTCCTGTGGAAGTAAAGGCATTAATGAGATTTCTTGGTCTTGGCATCAATGTGGTTGGACCTGGAATGTCTTTTGGTGATGCTTACCCCAAGGAACTTGTTAGAATACAGTTAGGTTGGAATATACACTCAGTGGCCACTTTATTAGGTACACCTTACGTCTGCTCGTTAATGCAAGTACCTAATCAGCCAATCATGTGACAGCAACTCGATGCAGGCATGGTCAAGAGGTTCAGTTGTTGTTCAGATGAAACATCAGAACGGGGAAGAAGTTTGAACTAAGCGACTTTGACCATGGAATGATTGTTGGTGCCGGACGGGGTGGTTTGAAACTGCTGATCTCCTGGGATTTTCATCCACAGCAGTCTCTAGAGGTTTCAGAGAATAGTGCGATAAACAAAAGAAATCCAGTGAGCGGCAGTTGTGCGGGTGAAAACGCCTTGTTAATGAGAGAGGTCAGAGGAGAATGGCCAGACTGGTTCAGGCTGACAGGATGGTGACAGTAACTCAAATATCCGTGGGTCACAACAGTGGTGTGTAGAAGATCATTACAGAGCGCACAACACGTCGAACCTTGGAGTGGATGAACTACGGCATTAGAAGACCATGAGCATGCACTCACTGTAACTTTACTTGGTACAGGAGGTTCCTAATAAAGTGGTCATATGCTTATTTCACCAGCCATGCCTAATCGTGTTCAGCAGCCTCAGAGCCCCTGTTTATATTTGTTCACTGTAAACTGTGCCTGTACCTGATTAACACAGCGCCTTCGCCACATGGAGCCCTGGTGATTATTCCAAAGACGAATGTTCAAAAGCCTTTCCCGCAACTGCTTATGTTTTCATCTCGAGTTAGACCGCTCTCCTCATCTCCCAGAACGACTACGCAATCCATTTTTCTCTCTTTTTACAGATGTTTTGTATCTATTTTCTCATCAGTGATTTTAATTGCTTTATAATGAGATCAAGGAGAAACAAGAATGTTTATCTGAAATGGATGAAAACACAGCCTGCTCAATCCCGTTTAATGGCACCCCATGTTGCGTATTATTACAGTTGAAGGGAAAGAGTACGTGCATTTTGATTGTCTTTGCTCTGAGACAGATTATAGTTTTGTTCCCTCTCTCCTGATGATTATTGTTTATTTTTCTCTGCTTCTGAGGCCAACATACATTGGAAGCATAGGATCCACAATCAGTACAAAGCGGTGACAGATTCGGAGACATGGCATGTACACACCCAACTGAGGTGGTGGGGACTGGGCCTGGGAGCTGGAAACGAGCCAACGTTTTGTCATTGCTGGAGCGGACTTGAAACCAATTCGCTGGCAGATCCAATGTTTGACCGATTAAAGTGCCTGGCCAGATTGGAAAGGTTGGGTACGGGCCAAATCAAGGCAGTGGGTCCTGGGCCCAAGAGCGTATCGAAGCAGCAGGGCCTGGGTCAAAGAGCACGGAACGAGCCGAGGTTTGGTCAATTTAAGCACTGGGCCAGATTGAAAAGGGCAGGGTATCAGAGCCAGAGGCGAGGATTGGGCTGGTGTTCACCTCACTGCTCTCAAGGTTTACTCGTCCCTGTGCTGAACTGAGGCTGTGGCCTGCAACTAAATGGCTCCTGGATCGGCTGTGACTGGCTTGGTGGCTGTGAACTTCAGTTCTGAATATTATTTGTTTACTTTTATTGTTTGCATGATTTGTTTTTGTTTCTGCACATTCTTCATTTTGTGGGTGCCTGTAAGAAAACAAATCTCAAGGTTATCTATAGTATTCATACCTTGATAATAAATGTACTTTGAACTTTGAAACAAATTCCTCTGTTGGAGGAAATGGGAGTAAGGCAGGGCAAGACTGAAACTGGGAGGTAGATTTTCCACACTGGGTAGTAGAAACCTAGATATTTTTGATTTCTTAATGCTCTGGAGGTTGTGACATTTGCAACTTTCAAGATTAATGTCAGTTTAAAGTTCAAAGTAAATTTATTATCAAGCAATGTATATGCCAACATATGCTACCCTGAGGTTCATTTTCTTGCATGCATTCACAGTAGATACAAAGAAACACAATAGAATCAGTGAAAACTACTGACAAAGATGGACAAGCATCCAATGTGCATAGAAGATAAGCTGTGCAGTTACAAAAAAAAAGAGTTCCGTACATTGTTCTCAAGACCAGATCCATCTTCCTAAAGACCATCGTGAGGCAAAACTACCCTGGAACTAGTGTGGTGAATCTTTGCTGTGCCCTCTCAATGGCCTACTGTCCAATGTGTCATTGTTCCTTCTTCGTCATTGGATCTAAACACTGGAACTCACTCCCTAACACTACGGCAGGAGCCCCTTCACCAGATGGACTGCAACGTTTCAAGAAGGCAGCTCCCTACCACCTGCTCAAGGCAATAAATATCAGATGTATCTAGTGATCCATTTAGGACTACTACAGCTGAGATTCACAGTCACAGCCAGGAGTACTTCAGTAAGCAACATGTTTTTTAACAACATTTAAAAAAATCTAGCTATCTTCAAAATTGTTGGACCCTGGATGTCAGACTTTGGTGGTAAGTGCAGTTCCCCTTTAAGAAAAAGGAAGCAAGAAATGTGGGCTGGTTTGCAGATATGATTGAAATGTTGAGGCCTTAGACAACCACTCCCGACTATCCTGATAGTGAATATACAGCTTCTGGAAAATGAAGACTTCGGCACAAAACTGATGTCAGGGACTGCTGTGTACTTTGCTTCATGGAAAGATGGCTCACTACTGCCATTTCAGATACAGCGCTGCACCCCAAGGGCTTCACCTTTCACTGTAAAGGCAGGCCAGATGAATCTCTTAAAGGTAGAGGAAATGGAGTAGTAGTATTGCAGGGGATTTCAACTAGGCGATTTGAATAAGTCTCTGAACAACTACCACCAACGTATCACCTGTGGAACTTGGCTACTATTACACCACCATCAAGAACGCTTACCGTGCCATCCCACGCCCACGCTTTGGAAAGTCCGGTCACCTGGCTATACTTCTACTCCTGGCCTACAGACAGAGACTGAAGACTGCAGCACTAGTGGTGAGGACCTAGATTAAGGGAAGAGAAGGGGCGCTTACAGTACTACTCTGAGTCAGTGGACTGGCCAAGATGCAGGATACATCTTCAAATGTCAATGACTATGCCACAGTTGTCACTGACTTCAGTACCTGTGTGGATCAGTGTGAGACTTTGAGAACCTACCCAGCATAGCCAAAACAAAAGTCACAGATGAACCAGGAGATTCATGGTCTTCTGAGGGCTATATCTATGGCATTCAAGACCAGTGATCTAGAATTATACAAGAAGTCCTGGTACAACCTGCGGAAGGGTATTTTAAGAACGAGAAAGAAATTTTGATTGGAGTAAGAGATATAATCGGACACACGCCAACTCTGGCAAGGTTTGCAGGGCATTACTTCCTACAAAGTGAAACCTAACATCATGATTAGCTGTGATGCTTCATTCCCAGATGAGCAGAACATCTCTTATGCATACTTTCAAAGGGAGAATAAAACTACTCTTGTGTGTATCCCTGCAGTATTTGGTGACCCTGTAATATCTGAATTGGAGGCCAATGTCAGAACATCTTTCAAGAGAGTGAACACTCACAAGGTGTCAAGCCCTGTTAGTGTACCTGATAGGGCTCTGAAAACCTGTGCCAATCACCTGTCAGGTGTGTACAAGGACATCTTCAGTCTCTCAAAGGGGTAACAGCCTACAGTGCCCAAGAAGATCAGGGTAAGCTGCCTCAATGACTGTCGCCCAGTTGCACTCACATCTGCTGTGATGAAGTACTTTGAGAGGTTGCTTATGGTCAGAATTAACTCCTGCCTAAGCAAGGAGTGAACCTGCTGCAATTTTCCCATTGTCACAACAGGTCTACAGTGGATACAATCTCATTGGCTCTTCACTCGTCTTTGGATTACCTGAACAATAGCTATACCTACAGTACAGTATGTTAGGCTGCTTTTTATTGATAACAGCTTAGTATTCAATACCATCACACCCTCATACCCTCAGTTCTAATCAACATGATCCAAAACCTGGGCCTCTGTACCTCCCTCTGCAACTGGATCCTTGATTCCTCATCAGGAGACTACTGTCGGTGCCAATGGGAAATAACATCTCCTCACTGGCACACCTCAAAGAAGCATGCATACATAGCCCACTGCTCTGCTGTCTCTCCACCCATGATTGTGTGGCTAGGCACAGGCCAAATGCCATCTGTGAATTTGCTGATGACACAACTATTGTTGGCAGAATTTCAGATGGTGACGAGGAGGCGTACAGGAGTGAGATAGATCAGCTGGTTGAGTGGTATCGCAATAACACTCAATGCCAGTAAGGCCGAGGAATTTATTGTGGACTCCAGGGAGGGGAATTCAAGGGAACACATGCCAGTCCTCATCGAGGGATCAGCAGTGGAAAGGGTGAGCAGTTTCAAGTTCCTGGCTGCTAATGTCTCTGAAGTTCAACAGACTGATGCAATTAGAAAGGCACGACAGTGGCTATATTTCATTAAAACTAGAGGAGAATTGGTATGTCACTAAAGACACTTGCAAATTTCTACAGATATACTGTGGAGAGCATTCTAACTGGTTGCATCACCATCTGGTATGGAGTTGCCACAGCACAGGATCGGAAAAAGCTGTAGAAAGTTGCAAACTTAGCCAGCTTTATCACGGGCACTAGCCTCCCCAGCATCAAGGACATTTTCAAAAGACGATCTCTCAAAAAGGCAGTATCTGTCAATAAGGGCTCCATCACCCAGGACGTGCCCTCTTCTCATTCTACCATCAAGGAGGAAGTATAGGAGTCCGAAGACACACACTCAACATTTTAGGAACAGTTTCTTCTCCTCCGTCATCAGATTTCTGAATGGAGAATGAACCCATGTATATCATCTCACTTTTCTTTTTTTTGCTCTCTCTTTGAACAAGAAATATATATATTTCTTATTGTTCTTCTTTTTTTGTTATGTATTAAATATACAATAAAACAACAAATTTCATGACATTTTCTAATGATATTGAACCTGATTCTGATTGTGATTCTAATGGTCAGACCTCAGAAAATGAATATATAAGAAAAACAAAATCTCATTCAATCAGTGAACTGCATCATTATATCCTGCTCTTTATGCAGATTTGATGGAAATATAGTTGAGATAAGCTCCTTCTCTCACAAGGCTTTGTAACATCTCATAGAACATAGAACAGTATAGCACAGTATAGGCCCCTTGGCACACAATAATGTGCCAACCGTTTAACCTATACTAAAATATAATCCAATGCTTCCTTCCCATATACCCCTCTATCTTTCTTTCATCTATGAGCCTACCTAAGACCCTCTTAAATTTTCCTAGTACATCTGCTTTGCACCACCCCTGGAAGTGTGTACTTATCTACTTTTTCTGACATCGCCTCTAACCGTTCCTCCAAGTACCTTAAAATTATGTCTGTTTGTATTAGTCTCTTCCACTCTGGGCAAAAGGTGCTGGCTGTCTACTGTGCTTGTGCCTCTTATCATCTTGTGCAACTCTTATCAATTTGTCTCCCATCTTCTTTTGTTCCACTGAGAAAAAACGTAACTTGCTCTGTTTATCCTCGTAAGATGTGCTTTCTAATCCAGGACATGTCCTGGTAAATCTCCTCTGCACTCTCTCTAAAGCTTCCACATCCTTCCTACATTGCATTTTAACTGTAATCTGACCGGGGTTTTAAAGAGTATCCTCATCCTTAAACACCGTTATTGACTCCTGGAAATATCTGTCTCATGACCGCTCAGAGTGGAAAAGAAGGATTTGATTTTGAATTGAAGTCAAAAGTCAAGTCAAGTCAAGTCAAGTTTATTGTCATTTCGACCATAAGCTGCTGGTACAGTACACTGTAAAAATGAAACAACATTCCTACAGGACCCTGGTGCTACATGAAACAACACAAAAAATACACTAGACTATGTGAGACAGCACAAGGTTACACTAGACTATGTAAAACAACATAGGGTATATGGGGTGTCAGGAAGGGGTAGCACCTCTGGTGGGGGAACATGTCGGTCCTTTTCAGGGCGGTTAGTTCACCTTTGGTCCCCACCTGGCACTCAGCTCTCACCTGTGGCTCCCTGTAGCTGTTTGCATGCGACAGCGGCCACACTCCGGGCAACGGCTTCGAGAAGCCGGCTAAACCAGGTGAGGGTAGCCGACAGGTCTCAAACCCTTGGTGAGATAGGGAGTTGTCTATCCCAGCATGTGAAGACAGACTCCGGCGGATTGAGCAGACGAGACCAGCGGAAGGTCCAACGGTCAAGAAGGCGGTCTCTGCAAGCATCGTGGAACGTGTAGAGCAGGACAAGACACGGAAGATGTCCTGGTCATCCAGTGCGCCTAGTCCCATCTCCAGCCATCTAGACTCTGTCTTGCCACTGGATCCAGATGGGAATTGGGAAGAGAGAGTGAGGCTGACGCTGTGCAACTCTCCCTCACTTAAATCCAAATCACGCCCTAGTCTCGACACCATCATTATGGTGTCAAGGTCCTCTTCAACGTCAACGATGGACGAACAACAAAACAACATAAAAACTGCACTAGACTTCAGACCTGCACAGGACTACATGAAGTGCACAAAACAGTGCAGGGCAGTACAATAATTAATAAACAAGACAATAGGCACAGTAGAGGACAAATTACAATATAATAATAAATGATGTAGATGTCAGTCTAGACTCTTGAGTATTGAGGAGCCTGATGGCTTTGGGGAAGAAATTGTTGCACAGTCTGGTCGTGAGAGCCCGAATGCTTCGGTACCTTTTTCCAGATGGCAGGAGGGAGAAGAGTTTGTATGAGGGGTGCGTGGGGTCCTTCACAGTACTGTTAGCTTTGCGGGTGCAGCGTGTGTCTGTAATAGCGGGAAGAGAGACCCCAATGATCTTCTCAGCTGACCTCACTATCCGCTGCAGGGTCTTGCGATCTGAGATGGTGCAATTCCCGAACCAGGCAGTGATGCAGCTGCTCAGGATGCTCTTGATACATCCTCTGTAGAACGTGGTGAGGATGGGGGGTGGGAGATGGACTTTCCTCAGCCTTCGCAGAAAGTAGAGACGCTGCTGGGCTTTCTTGGCTATGGAGCTGGTGTTGAGGGACCAGGTGAGATTCTCCACCAGGTGAACACCAAGAAATTTGGTACTCTTAACGATCTCAACGGAGGAGCCGTCAATGTTCAGCGGAGAGTGGTCGCTCCGTGCTCTCCTGAAGTCAACAACCATCTCTTTTGTTTTGTTCACCTCCTCCCTATGCTGACTCGTCGTTCTTGCTGATGAGACCCACCACGGTTGTGTCATCGGCAAACTTGATGATGTGATTTGAGCTGTGTATTGCTGCACAGTCGTGGGTCAGCAGAGTGAACAGCGGTGGACTGAGCACACAGCCCTGGGGGGCCCCCATGCTCAGTGTGATGGTGTTGGAGATGCTACTCCCGATCTGGATTGACTGAGATCTCCCAGTCAGGAATTCTAGGATCCAGTTGCAGAGGGAGGTGTTCAGGCCTATCAGTTTCGGCTTTCCAATCAGTTGCTGAGGATCACGAGATTCTGCGGATGCTGGAAATCCAGAGCAACATGCACAAAATGCTGGAAGAACACAGCAGGTCAGGCAGCGTCTATGGAAAGGAATAAACAGTTGACACTTCAGGGCTGGAAAGGAAGGGGGAAGACGCCAGAATAAAATGGTGGGGGGAGGAGGGGAAGGAAGACTAGCTAGAAGGTGGTAGGTGAAGCCAGGTGGCTGGGAAAGGTAAAGAGCTGGAAGGAATATGATAGGAGTGAAGAGTGGACCATGGGACAAAGGGAAGGAGGAGTGGCACCAGGTGGAGGTGATAGGCAGGCGAGAAGAAGAGGTAAGAGGCCTGACTGGGGAATGGAAGAAGAGGAAAAGGAGAGGGAAAAAGAAAATTACCGGAAGGAAAAGTCGATGTTCATGTCATCAGGTTGGTGCCTACAAAGGCGGAATAAAGTGTTGCTCCTCCACTCTGAGAGGGGCTTCATCTTGGCAAAAGAGGAGGCCATGGACTGACATGTTGGAACTGGAATGGGGATAGGAATTGAAATGGTTGGCCACTGGGAAATTCCACTTGACAAAACGGTGCCCCAATTTATGTCGGGTCTCACTATTGTAGAGAAGGCCAATAGACACCGGACACAATAGATGACTCCAGCAGATTTGCAGGTGAAGTGTTGCGTCATCTAGAAGGATTGTTTGGGGCCCTGACTGGAGGTGAGGGAGGAGGTTAAAGGGCAGGAGTAGCACTTAACCACTTGCAGGGATAAATTCTGGGAGGGAGTTAGTGGGGAGGAACGAATGGACAAGAGATTCACAGAGAGAGCGATCCTTGCGAAAGCGGAGGGTTGGGGGGGAACTAAGGATATGTTTGGTGGTAGGATCCTGTTGAAGATGGCAGAAGTTGTGGAGGATGACGGGCTGGTAAGTGAGGACAAGAGGAACTCTATTCCTGCTAAGGCGGCTGGAAGATGGTGTGAGTGTGGATGTCCGGAGCATGGAAGAGATGCAGGTGAGGGTAGCATTAATAGCAGAGGAAGGGAAACCCCATTCTTTGATCTCTGATGTCCTGGAAATGAAAGCCTCTTCCAGGGAACAGATGTGGTCGAGACGAAGGAACTGAGAAAAGGGAATAGTATTTTTACAGGCTACTGGATGGGAAGAGGTCAAGATAGCTGTGGGAATCAGTAGGTTTATAAAATATGTCACTAAGTAGTTTGTCTCCAGAGATAGAGATAGAGAGATCAAGAAAGGGAAGAGAGGTGTCAGAAATGGACCAAGTGAATTTAAGGACAGGGTGGAAGTTGGAGGCAAAGTTGATGAAGTTGATGAGCTCAACATGGGTGCATGAGGCAGTATCAGTGCAGTCGTTAATGTAGCAGAAGAAGAGTTGGGGAGCATTACAAGGGAAGCCTTGTATTGTAGCATGGACTGTTCTACATAGCCCACAAAAAGGCAACCATAGCAGCGGCCCATGTGGGTGTCCATGGCTACCCGTTGAGTTTGGAGAAAGTGAGAGGAGCTGAAGGAGAAATTGTTGACAGTGCCAGATGGAGGAGGGTTGTGTTGTGAGGAACTGATTGGGTCCTTTGTTCAGAAAGAAATGGAGAGTGTTAAGGCCTTCTTAATGGGTGACAGGGACTGGACATCAACGGTGAAAATGAGTCAGTAAGGGCCAGGGAATTGAAAATTATTGAAGAGGTCAAAAGCATATGAAGTGTTGCGGACCTCAATGGGAAGGGGCTGAGCCAAGGATAGAATGGAGTTGAGGTATGCAGATTTAAATTTGAATCCTGATGAAGGGTCTCGGCCTGAAACCGTGACTGTTTATTTCTTTTTAATGGATGTTTGCTCTGGCATTTTGGATGTGCTTTTGTGAACCTGTTGTACCCCGAGGAGCACACAGAAGCCCTGTGTAAATGGCAGCAGGAAGACGTCACATCACGAAGTTACCATCTCCCCACCCTATGTCCCATCTGTGGAGTAATCCACATTAGCATTCCAAATCAGAGCCAACAAATTGGAATGAAAACAAATAGTTCTCAATCCTGAGGGACCACCTAAGAAAGCGACCTCTCCTATCCACTTCACTTTTCTACTCCTCAAAATCTTTGACTGATTAAAAATTAGTCTGTCTTGCTTCCAAAGCATTCAGTCAGTAGATCATTTACAATTAACTCTCCCCCTTTTCCCCATGCCTCTTCCCTTTCCCCACTCCCTTCTCGTGCCTCAGTAACCTTCTGCGAGAGAAGGTCCCAGATGCTTCCTGGTATCAACTCCTCGCAACCTGACCTGACACTGGCCATGGGTGGGAAGAGGGAGGGATGACTGGAAGACATATGTGATTGCAGGAGGTTGCGTCCTTGACGTATGGCTGAGTTGTAGGTAATTTCCTTCTATACTGCTGACATAGTTTAATTAAGATCCAGCCTTGGCCAGACGGGGCTCTTTGGGGAGCCTGGTGATTGTATTAGAATAAATCATGGCATCGATATTTTCTAGAGACCTGAAGGACACAAATTCATTTAAAGCACATTATTATATTTAAGCTTAATTTAAACTTATGAACATTTCAATGCAGACTGATTTGTTGCACTTAGTGTGATCCTGTGCAGTGAGATTTGTCATTCATAAATCCTCCAAAATAAGCTGAGAGCTTATAAGTGACAAGCCACATATTAACGGAAATCTTCCCATGACAGAGCCACTGTTTCCTCTTTTATTAAATTGTGAGTGAGGTTTCAAATCACCTGTAAGAACTTTAAAAAATAGAATAACTTGTATATACTGTTCCAGGAAAAGAACTTTGAGTTGAGTGGGATCTTCCTGTATGAAAAGGTAAATGGATCACTTATTGTAAGTACAGGAGATTCTGGAAATCCAGAGTAACTCACACAAAATGCTGGAACTGGAGGAATTCAATAGATCAGGCAGAAAGAAATTAACAGTCGATGTTTCCTGCTGATTCCTGATGAAGAGTCCTGGCCTGAAGTGTTGATTATTTATTCCTCTCCATTTATGCTGCTTGCCCCGCTGAGTTCCTCCAGCATTTTCTGGATTACTTACTGCAATCTTTTTAATTAATTGTAGAATCTTAGAGCATTACAACACAGAAACAGGCCCTTTGGCCCATCTAGTCTATGCTGGCCTAGCCTTTTACTCCCATTTACCTACACCCACCATAACCTTCCATAGTTCAAGTACCATAGTTTCTGACAAGGTAGTGTAGCATTTTACAGCGCCAGCAACCCAAGTTCAACTCTGAATCTGTCCACAAGGATCTTGTATGCTCTTCCCTCCTGCACCCCCTCCCCAATGACCTTGTGTGTTTCCTACAGGAGCTCCAGTTTCCCCCCACATTTCAAAAACATAGGGATTAGAGTTAGTAAAATGTGGGCCTGCTATGTTGGTGCCAGATGCATAGTGACAGCTGCAGGCTGCCCCCAGTCCGCCCTCAGACTGTGTTGGTTGTTGACACAAATGACACATTTCACTGTATGTTTTGATGTACCTGTGGTAAATAAAGCTAATCTTTAAAAGGGTCTCGGCCTGAAACGTCGACTGTACCTCTTCTAGAGATGCTGCCTGACTTGCTGCGTTCACCAGCAACTTTGATGTGTGTTGCTTTAATTTTTTTTCTTTAAACATTTCTATCAAATGTGTTTGATTATGTTCTGGTTTAATATTTTGATTTCTTTTAAATTACTTAGGCCTATCTAAATAGCTTTCAAATGCGACACAATCTTGATTATTTATAAATGCTGGAAACTCTGCAGATGCTGGAGATCCAGAGCAACACACACAAAATGCTGGAGGAACTCAGCAGGTCAAGCAGCACCTATGGAAATGAATAAACACCCATTTGGTTCATCTAGCATCTTGTGTATGTTGTTCAAGACTAATAGCAGGGGTCCCCAACCTTTTTTGCACCGCGGACCGGCCGACCCGGAGGGTGGTGTGGTGGGGGTGGTAGGGTTGCCAACAGACAAGAGTAGCAGTCAAATACATTGTGTTTACCCCGAGAAAGGCTGCCACGACCATGAATCCTTGCGTGGGCTCATGTGTGCGCATGCGTGTACATGCGATTTTTTTTTCTACAAATCGTTTTTGACAAATTCTGTTCAGTGAAACTACACTGTACATACATTATTTCTCTTTATGTAGGCTGTGTATTTATCATATCATTCCTGCTTTTACTATATGTTAGTGTTATTTTAGATTTTATGTGTTATTTGGTATGATTCAGTAGGTTATTTTTTGGGTCTGGGAACGCTCAAAAGTTTTTCCCATATAAATGAATGGTAATTGCTTCTTCACTTTACGCCATTTCGGTACGAAAGGTTTCATAGCAACGCTCTACCTTAGCAGGGGAAATACGGGACAAGGGCGGTCCCGTATGGGACAAACCAGTTTGGCCCAATATACGGGATGTCCCGGCTAACATGGGACAGTTGGCAACCCTGGGGCAGGGGTGTTAATCACGACCGAAATATAGGTGATAAGTCAACTATAAGTCACTTATAAGTGGCTAATACACTCAATTTCGTTTCTAAAAGGGTTTATCTAACGAACTTAATATTAAACACACAGCGCATATTTTCCTCGCATGAATATAGTGATAAGTCAATTATAAGTCACTTGTAAGTCAATAGCATCATAACATTTTAAGTAACGTTTGGATATTAAACACACAGCACATATTTTCCTCATATGAACATATAAAATCATTGCAACACACCAATATCACTGAATCAGTGGGAGCCCTGGGCTTGTTTCCCTGCAACAACACGATTCCATCAAGGGATGGTGGGAGACAGCGATACTCGAAGGGGGTTCCTTATGTCCAGTCTATTTCTCAATTTAGTTTTCATTGCACTTATTGCAGAAAATCCTGCTTTGCAAAGATATGATGTTGGAAATGGAAGCAACGTTTTCAGTGCTTTCGTGGCTACCTCAGGATATTCAGCCTTGACCTTGATCCAGAATGCCGGCAGAGATGTTATGTCAAACATACTTTTCAGCCTGCCGTCACTTGCAAGCTTGAGGAGTTGATTTTCTTCCCGCACGTGTGCGTAATGGATGACGTGTGCATAATAACCTCGCGTGCGTTCAAGTTCAACAGTGGGCGTGACAGGGAACGAGGAAAGGTGCAGCTGACTCATATCGCTAAATCATATCGTTTCCTCGCGGGCTGGTGTTTGGGGACCATTGACTAATAGCATCTGCAGGATCTCTTTTGTCTCTGATTATGACTTTAGTGCAAACTGAGTCAGAAAACAAAACATAGTCTGTGGTAGAGTTAGTAATTTTCCGGTTGGTTCAAGAACCTAACTGCAGTGGGGAAGAAGCTACTGTTGAACCCTGAGGTGAGGGTCTTCAGGCTCCCGTATCTCCTTCCTGAAGGCAGCAATGAGAAGAGGGTATGAACTGGATGGTGGAAGGGTTCCTGATGTTGCATGTCACCTTCCTGATATAGATGTTCCTCAATGGTGGGGAGAGCTGTACCCATAATGCAACTGGCTGAGCTCAACACTCACCATAGCCTCTTGCATTGGAGTTTCCATACCAGTCGATACATCCAGTTGGAATATCTTCTGTTGGTTTGTAGAGGTTGGTCAGAGTCTTCCATGAAATGTTAAATCTCCTAAGAACGTAGAGATGCTGGCATGCCTTTTTCATGGTTGCAACAATGTGCTGGGTCCACACAACCCAATAATAACTTTTTTTATTTAGAGATACAACACTGGCTCAATAAGCCTGCACTGCCCATGTGACCAATTAACCTACTAATCTATACTGTATGTTTTTGGAACGTGGGTGTAAACCAGAGCACCCAGAGGAAATTCACATGGTCATAGAGAAAAAGTACAAGATCCTTACAGACAACGGTGGAAATGAACCTGGGTCACTGGCATTGTAATAGCATTATGCCAACTGCTACCTTACCGTGCTGTCCTCAATAATAACTAGCTACCTATAATTGTAGGTGCAATCAAAGCACTGTGGTTGAACCCTAAAAAGGCAGCATGAAGGGAAACCTACATCTCAAATGTATTTCAGGGTCACATACAGTACCTCTAGTTTACAATTACAAAGGTGGAGGAAGGATGGGCATTTCTCTGGTCTGAAGACTCTCCTTTGGTCTTTCTCTCTAATGCTGCCCCTGTGCTCCACCTCCCAAGTCTCACAGTGCTGCCCTGTGTTCCTTGCGAAATCTCCCAAAGCATTCTTCCTCTGTTATCCTCCCTCTAAAGCCTGAACTGATTTAGAGACCCAGTTTTTTAACATCCCACCCCACTTTGAGAGTGTTTAGTAATGGAACTCCAGAGCTTTGGGTCCAGATGCCTGACAGTACAACCACCAGTGCTGGAGCCGTTAAAATTGAGACGAGAGGGCAGGATTGGAGCAAGACAAATATCTTGCAGTGTTGTGGAACTGGGGAAGGTTACAGAGGCAGGGAGGAGCAGATCCACAGAGAGATTTGAAAACAAACCTGCAAGTTCTAAAAGAGTAATGTTGGTTAAGTGGAGCTAGCACAGATCAGCAAGCACAGGAAATTGGTGTGTGTTAAAAGATGGGTGCAGAGTTTTGGATCACTCAAGTATTTCTAAAGGGAGCCCAGCCAGAAGTACTCTTGATCTCTCAGTCTATCTCATCATAGCTTCTGCACTGTATCTGTCTTCCTGTACTGCACTTTCACTGTAACAGTAACATTACATTCAGAATCAGAGCCAGGTTTAACATCACTGGCATATGTCGTGAAATTCGTCAACTTTACAACAGCAGTACCTGATAATACAATGAAATACATGATAAATAAATGTAGAGGAAAAACACTGAATGCCAGTAAGTATATATACATCTATTAAATAGTTATCTCAAAATACATAGTGCAAAGAAAAAAACAGAAATAAAAAAGTAGTGAGGTAGTGTTCAAGGGTTCAATGTCCATTCAGGAATCGGATGGCAGAGGGGAAGAAGTTGTTCCTGAATCGCTGATTTTTGAATTGAATTGATTTTGTTACTTACATCCTTCATATACATGAGGAGTAAAAATCTTCACGCTACATCTCTGTCTAAATGTGCAATGTACAATTTATAGTAATTTATAATAAATAGTATGTACGACAAGATAGTCAATATAACATAGAAACACAGTTGTGTCAGCATGAACTAATCAGTCTGCTGGCCTGGTGAAAGAAGTTGTCCCAGAGCCTGCTGGTCCTGGCTTTTATGCTGCAGTACTGTTTCCCGGATGATAGCAGCTGGGATAGTTTGTGGTTGGGGGTGACTCAGGTCTCCAATGATCCTTCAGGCCCTTTTTACACATCTGTCTTTGTAAATGTTCTGAATAGTGGGAAGTTCACATTTACAGATATGCTGGGCTGTCCGCACCACTCTCTGCAGAGCCCTGCGATTGAGGGAGGTACAGTTCCCATACCAGGCAGTGATGCAGCCAGTCAGGATACTCTCAATTGTACCCTTGTAGAAAGTTCTTAGGATTTGGGGGGCCCATACCAAATTTCTTCAACCATCTGAGGTGAAAGAGGCACTGTTAACGTTAGGCTTCTGTACCTCTTTCCCAACGGTACAATGAGAAGAGGGCATGTTCTGGGTGGTGGAGGTCCTTAATGATAAACGCCACCTTCCTAAGGCACGGTTCCTTGAAATAGTCTGTTTCTCATTTTTACCTTTTCACTACCTCAATGTCAGAATCAGAATAAAGTTTATTATCACTGACATATAGAAACATAGAACATTGAAAACCTACAGCACAATACAGGCCCTTCGGCCCACAAAGTTGTGCCGAACAAGTCCCTACCTTAGAAATTACTAGGCTTACCTATAACCCTCTATTTTTCTAAGCTCCACGTACCTATCCAAAAGTCTCTTAAAAGACCCTATCATATCCACCTCCACCACCGTTGCTGGCAGCCCATTCCATGCACTCACCACTCTCTGAGTAAAAAACTTACCCCTGACATCTCCTCTGTACCTACTCCCCAGCACCTTAAACCTGTATCCTCTTGTGGCAACCATTTCAGCCCTGGGGAAAAAGCCTCTGACTATCCACACGATCAATGCCTCTGGATGGTGTTTGAGAGTTCAGTAGTCTCATGGCCTGGGGGAGGAAGCTGTTTCCCATCCAAACAGTCATTGTCCTGTTGCTATGTTATCTCCTGCCTGATGGTAGGGGGTCAATGAGATTGTTGGATGGATGGAAGAAATCATCGCAAATGCTAAAGGTCCTGTGTACACAGCACTCCTGATAAGTATCTCGGACGGGTGGAAGAGAGACACTGATGATCCTCTCCGCAGTCCTCACAATGCTTTGTAGGGTCTTACGGTGAGATTCCTCGCAGTTCCCGTGCCAGAGGGTGATGCAGATAGTGAGTGCACTCTCAATGGTGCTCCTGCAAAAATTGGTCAGAATGGGGTGGGGGAGCCTCCCTTGCCTTAATCTCCTCAGACTGGTGGATAGATGGACACGTAAGTACTGCAAAAAGAGAGCAAAAATATTGGGGCAGTGTTCATGGGTGTTGACAATCAGGAACTTGAAACTACTCACCTTATCCACTGCTGACCTCAGTGAGAAAACAAGTAACAAATTAAAGCAGTTTTACATTTCAGATTAGCAGTAATGTCACATTACAGCTAATTACTTCATATACTATTTGCATAGGGTAGTGAACAGCACCTCCTAGGACACCTGAATTCAACAACACTGTCCAAGACTCTTCACCAGGAGGACAGCTGCAGTCAAAATTTGGGTAATCACCATCTTATCAAGAGTAACTAGGGAAGGCAAATAACTTACCAATGGTGCCCATAGTTCAGGAATTAACATAAAAATTAAATTGTCTCTTGGTCAGGACACCAGGTGAATATTATTTTTAGAGACAGAGCATGGTAAAAGGGTTTCTGGACCAACAAGTCCACACTACCCAATTAACCTACTAACCCGTTTGTCTTTGGAATGTGGGATGAAATTGGAGCGCCCAGAGGAGACCCATGCAGTCGTTTGTACAAACTCCTTACCAGTAGTGGTGGGAATTGAACCTGGGTGGCTGGTTCAAAGGATTCAAAGTACATTTATTATCAAAGTATGTATAAATTATACAACCTTGAGATTTGTCTGCTTACAGATAGCCACAAGTCAAGAAATCTGAAAGAATCCAATGAAAAAAGAAAGACCAACGCCCAATGTGCAGAAAAAGAAAAACCACAAATCATGCAAACAGTAGAAACAAGCAACAGCATTCCGAACCAATCCAAATCCTTGGAGCAGCCGGAATAAACCTAAAACCTCGGTCTCAGTTCATCATATAGTGAGGCAAACCACCGTGAAGCTCGCAGATCACTGTGCTGCCCCTGACAGTGCAGTCAGGACTAGAATTCTGTGCAGTGCTGAGTGAGCACTGTAACAGTGGAAGGACAGGGATACCTTTGTGATCACCAAGCCATTCTGGGATGCCTATTTGAATAGATAGCAAGGAGCTCAGAGACCACAGTATCGTGAATGTAGCTTGATTTCCTGACCAAATTTATCCTTGCATTACTGTGCACTCAAGCTGTTCGCTTTGTTCCTCTGGTGACACAAGAGACTACAGATGCTGGAATTGTTGGACAATCACACAGAGGACACTGGAGGAACTCAGCATATGGGGGGGGGGTGGAATGAACAGTTGAAGTTTTGGGTTAAGACCTTCAAAGTTCATAATTTCAAAGTTAATTTATTATCAAAGTATGTATATGTCACCAAATAATACCGTGAGAATCATTTTCTAGCATTCACAGTAGAACAAAGAAATGCAATGAAACATGACACACAAAAATTGACAACCAATGGGCAATAGAAGGCAAACTGCAAATACCAAAAAAAAAACAAATAATTAATAGATAGATAGATAAGACCATAAGACATAGGAGTAGAATTAGGCTATTTGGCCCATCGGGAATGCTCTGCCATTTCATCATGGCTGATTTATTATCTCTCTCAACCCCACTTTCTTGCCTTCTCCCCTAACCTTTGATGACCTGATTAATCAGGAACCTGTCAACCTTCACTTTAAATATACCCAATGACTTGGTCTGCGCAGCTGTCTGTGGCAATGAATTTCACAGATTCACCACTCTCTGACTAAAGAAATTTTCCTCATCTCTGTTCTAAATGAAAGCCCCTCAGTTCTGAGGCTGTGCCTTCTGGTCCTAGACTCCCCCACTGCAGGAAACATCCCCTCCACATTCTCTCTATATTCAATAGGTTTTAATGAGATCCTCCCTCATTTTCCTAAACTCCCGTGAGTACAGGCCTAGAGCTGTCAAATGCTCTTTATATGTTAACGCTTTCATTCCTGGGATCATTCTCGTGAAACTCCGCTGGACCCTTTCCAACACCAGATAGATAAATATTACTGGAAGTGAGTCCAGAGTTTGTGGAATCAGAGTTGGGGTGAGTGAAGTTATCCATAACTGTTTCAACAGCCTGATGGTTGAAGGGTAATAGCTGCGCATGAACCTAGTGGTGTGTGACCTAGGGCTCCTGTACCTCCTGCTTGATCTGGTTCAGTCCCGATGAAGGGTCTTCACTGGAAATGTTGACTGTCTGCTTCCCTCTGTAGATGCTGCCTGACCAGCTGATTTCCTCCAGCATGTTTGCACGTTTCTCCTTGGTTGCTTTGCTCAGGTTGCAAGGGCTTACAAAACACCAGGACAGAATTAATTGGGAAAACACTTTGTACTCAATTCTCCAATAGTTCCCTAAAACACCAGACATGGCTTCAACCAAAGGGAGCGTTTCAGACAGAAGGGACTTTCTCTATACCTCATACATGAAAATCAACCTTGAATCACCTGGACCAAGACTGGATCTCTACATCCCTCATTCTCCTACGTTCCAATAAATAAAGACCCATTCTGCTCAACCTCACTCTGTAACTCCGCGTTGTATCTCAATTAAAAAAGGGGATCAGCCATGATCCCACTGAATGACAGAACTGGCCAAACTGAGTGGCCAACTCCTGTTTCGAATTCGTATCTTTGTGTGTCTCAGCTGAGGCAGCATCACTTGATTGGCTGGGTGCATGGTTGGAAAATCAGTTGCTGATTTCACTTTTAAACAGCAATGTGCCTGGGAAAATAGAATTATTCAAAGGGAAAATACTGAATTAAAAAGAGAACATGCTGGAACTTGTTCGGGCAGTGTGTATGGAGAAACAGTACTGTGCATTGTTGTCTCAGTCTTTGACTCTCTCTCCGTCTCTGACTGTTTCAATGAAAAGTTTGCATCTATCACAGGGACATTGCATTAGAGATGCTACTTTCAAAAAGAAATAAAAAATAACTTACACCCTTTCGCTCGCTGCTTCTTGCATTCAAATGATCTCTTTCTCTCAGTGCTGTCGGAGGAAGGTGCTGGAACAAGGTTTAATCAATGCTGTTTATGGATTGTGGATTCTAATTCATGTTTATGATGTGTTCTAGTTTTTGGTTGCTCCTTTTTCTTATTGCTACTTTTGGGCGATTTTTGAATCGGGGAGACCTGCAAATAATGAATACTGAGCTGAACTGAACTAAACTGAAATATGCCTCTTGATTATGAGTTTTATATCCCATGTTTTTGTTCCTTTTTTTGTTGCCATTTCCGTGATTTGTTTTTGTCACCTGGGGTGAGGGGTAGTGTTGGAGGATGTAATTTTTCTTTGAACAGGTTGGCTCCATGCTGTTTCTTTGTTTCGTGACTGTCCAAGGGGAAGACAAATCTCAGGGTTGTATGCTGCATACATGCTTCGATAATAAATGTACTTTGAATTATACATAAATTATTATATTATCCACCAGTGTTTTCCAAACACACTTAACATGGGGAATTATCCCGTGATGGAAAATAAAAGTAGAAAACTAATTCATTATTCTAAGATTTATAAAGCTAGTCACAAGAGGACTGCTATTTTAATTGCAAGCAACAGATATAAGGATCAGAAGAGTTTAGATGTTAATCCTTATGAATGCAAACCTCATTAAGGTTGATGAAAAGTTATTTAGCTCCACTATTATTTATTTGGACAAATTAGCATACGAAACTATCAGAACATTTGGCATGGTGCTTGCAAACCATTGGGCAGGGGGCCATGGGCTTTTAATGGCTCTGGAATCCCCAATACAAACTTGCTGAGATGAGCAACTTTATCCGTAGTTTTTACTCTGATTGTTTGGCCTACTAATATTTGACTTCTCTGAAACAGTAGTTTGATTGGTAATTAACTTAAATGCACGGAAGGAGCACATTTGTCCCATCACATCCCTGATAGCTCATAGGAAAGTACTCACATTATCCCATTATTATCAAAGTATCTGTATGTCACCACAAATAATCCTGAGATGCATTTTCTTGCAGGTGTTCACAGTAGAACAAACAAATTCAACAGAATAATTGAAAAAAATTACACATAATGAAACACTGACAAGTAATCAATATGCAGTAGATGACAAAGTGTGCAATGCAAAAATAAATAAAAATACTGAGAACATGAGTTATAGAGTCCTTGAAAGTGAGTCCACATGTGTTCAGTGATCAGTTCAGTCTTGTGGTGAGTGAAGCGATCCACACTAGTTCAGGAACCTGATGGTTGAGGGGTAATAACTGTTGCTGAACCTGGTGCTGTGGGACCTGAGGTCCCTGAAACTCCTCCCCGATGAAAGCAGTGAGTAGAGAACATGACCTGGTTGGTGGGGTTCTTTATTTACTTGTACTTCTGCATCTTACTCTGCCTCAGAAATGCCCATCAACCCTTCAATGCTTTTTAGCATTAGCCTATGCTAGGGGGGAATTCACAGTGGCCAATTAACTTGTCTCTGGGACGTGGAAGGAAACGCGTGCACCCAGGGTAAATCCAATGGAAGAATGTTCTGGTTCCGCATAGTTAGCATTGGAGGGAGATCTGATGGTGGAGGGGAAGAAGCTGGTCCAAAAACTTTGGGTGCAAGTTTTTGGGCTCCTGTACCTCTTCAGTGATGAGAGAAGTATAGCACCAGCATGGAACTAGGCCCTTTAACCCATGTGTTTCATGCTGACTGAGATTCCTAATCGCTCCTGTTTGGCCCATTGCTTCTAAACCTTTCCTATCCGTGTACTGGGTACTGGTCCAAGTGCCTTTTAAATGTTGTTAACGTACCTGCCTCAACCATTTTCTCTGGCAACTCGTACCATACTCTCTGAGTGAAAATATTACCCCGATGTTCCTATTAAATCCCTTCCCTCTCAACTTAAACCTGTGCCCTCTGATTCTTGATTCCCAACTCTGGGAAAAAGACTGCACTCACCCTATCTATTGTCCTCGTGATTTTATGCACCATCCACATGATCCAACTATGTTGTTATCATGACCAAGAAAGATCACCAATGCCTCTACATCCTCAGGATGTTAAAGAAATTTGGCATGTCCCCATCAACCCTTAGCAGTTTTTATCAAAAGCATTCTGTCTGGGTTTATAACAGCTTGGTATAGCAATTGCTCTAGCTGTGACTGCACACAACTGCAGAGAGTTGTGGACACAGCTCAGTGCATCACAGGAACCAGTATGGTCTCTGCCTATACTTTTCATGGCCTCAGTAAAGCAGCCAACTGTTAGAGAAATGCCCCAATCAGGAATCGAACTCAGGTGGCTGAGCTGAAAGTCCAGCATTATACCACTGAGGATTGTGAGTGAACCCAATTGCAGGAACCACAATGCAGACAGGAGTTGATGTGCAAATTTCAAAGCAAGTTTTACTTTCTTTTATCCCAAGGCAGGCAGCCAATCCAACTCAAAAACCTGGTGATCCAAACAAAAATACAGTAATCTACATACGTACAAGATCACACTTTAAGACCAAGCAAAGGGAGGTATGGGAAGCAGGGTTTAAATACATTGACATTAATTGGGAACATATGCAGTCAATGAACAGTAACAAGAGAGTCCAATTCTGTTCTGATAAAAACCCTGAGGGAACTATATCTGCCCCTGCTGGCCAGCCCTGGCATAGATCAGAATCCTAACAGCCAACAATGTCACAAACCCCACCCACAACAGATACTCTCTTGTCACCCCCCTCCCATCAGGCAGAAGATACAAAATCCTGAAAGCACATGCCACCAGGTTCAAGGACAGCATCTATCCCAGTTATCTGACTCTTGAACGGACCTATTGCATGATAAATTGGACCCTTGGTGTCACAATCTAATAGATATTATCTTGCACTTTATTGTTTACCTGCACTGCACTTTTTTGGTCTTACACTCTATTCTGTTATTGTTTTATCTTATTCTAGTTGAATATGGAATGATTTGATCTATATGAATAATATGCAAGACTAGCTTCTCAATAATAAACTAATACCAATACCTTCTCATTCTTCAACCCAACCTGCTCAACTTCTCTCCATAACTCAGTCCCTCAAGTCCCATCAACATCCTCGTAAATCTCTTCTGTACCCTTAATATTATTTTTCTATATCAGGCTGAACAAAATGGGACAGTGTTCCAAACCTGGCCTCACCCATGTCTTGTACAACTGCAATATAACATCACAACCACTATACTCAGTGCGCTGACTGATGAAGGCAAGTGTGCCAGTCGCTTTCTTCACTTCTTCAATGTCCTTCTTCTTCTGTTTCCTGGGATTCTGCTGGGTTTAGCAGAGTAAGGAGTGACAGGAGATTAGAAACCATAAGACCATAAGACATAGGAGCAGAATTAGGCCATTCAGCCCATCAATGCGCCGCCATTCCATCACGGCTGATTTATTATCCCTCTCAACCCCATTATGCTGTCTCTTTCCCCCTCCCCCACCGTAGCTTTTGATGCCCTTACTAATCATAACCTATTGATCTCCACTTTAAATATACCCAATGACTTAGTCTCCAGAACCGTCTGTGGCAATGAATTCCACAGATTCACCACCCTCTGTGAAATAAATTCCTCCTCAACTCTGTTCTAAAGGGACATCCGAATATTCTGAGTCTGTATCCTCGAGTCCTAGAGTCCCCCACTACAGGAAACATCCTCTCCGAGACCACTCTATCTCGGTCTTTTGATCTCCGATAGGTTTCAAGGAGCAACCAGGACCAGTGTGAAACAAAAGCAGGACTGACCTCAGCCTCACTGCCTCCAAACTACAACAATGATACATGGAGCTAAGTCCACAAGGGCAACTCTCTCAGCTGTGCTCTGGTTGTCTGCACTCTCACCTTTGACTTACTAGGTCACTAGTTCAGGTCCAGACCCTAGTCTTAGAGCAGTGGCTTATTGTTACTCTCAGTTTTGAACTTTGCTCCTACAGCATTGAGAATATTCCTTTCCCTGTTTCAGAAACATGATGAATTTATGTTAAATACAAACAGGACAGGCTTTAGATGATAAATAGCAGGAAGCCGTTCGCATTAGTGAATGGTTCAAAGAGCCGGAGCACAGGTTAAAATCTGGGGCAAAGCTGGAGGTGGGAGTCTTTCCAGGCAGAGAGAGTGGATCCGAACTGGAAGACACGGCCGGGCAGGGTGATAGAAACAGAAACTTTTATCAGCACTGAGAGAACAAGCAAATAAAAATAACTTGCAGGGGAAGAGGGAAGAGGATTGAGCACATTGTTCTGCTAGTGCGGCATTGTAGGCTAGCGGCTAGTGTAAGGCTTTGCAGCACCTGCGATTGGGCTTTAATTCCTGCTGCTGTCTGTACATTTCCCCATGACTGTGTGGGTTTCCTCCGAGTATTACGGTTTCCTCCCACAGTCCAAAGATGTACAGGTGTGGATTACTAAGACATGGGAATGCTGTGTTGGAAGCATGGCGACACTTGCGGGCCTCCCCCAGCACATCCGCGGACTGTTGGTTGTGAATGGAAATGATGCACTTCACTGTATTTTGCAATGTTTCAATGTATGTGTGACGAATAAAACTAATCGTTAGGACTGGTATACACTTGATGGGCTGAATAGCCTTCACTATGCTGGAACTAGATTCTGTGATTTTATTATAAGATATATAAAAGAGTGGGGTAATTCAGTTTAATGAAAGAGAGAAAAATTAATTCCTGGAGAATCTGGAACCTAAAAGAGGGAAGGAGTTTCCTTTGTATTTGAGAACAATATCCTATTAATAAAGTCAGAGATCTAACTAATAGGAGCGAGGTGTTAAATAGCTTAAAAAGCTGCCATCATGTACTTCTGTACCACAATGAGATTCCTTTTTAGTCCTCGCATTCAGATTTAAATTTATTTATCATGTGTACATTGAAACATGCAGTGAAATATGTCGTTTGCATTAATAACCAAGATGCCCAAGGATGTGCTGGTGACAGCCTGAACTGTTACTACACGTTCTGGCGGCAGCATAGCATGCCCACTGTGGTTGGCAGAGCAACACAGAACACAACGAAACAGATCATACCGAGCAACAGCAACAGAACAAGCCCCGTTACTCCCTCCCAATCACACATATACACTGATCCCAGGTGAGACTGTCTTCAGCCCCAGCCTCAAAAGGACTCAAGGACTTCAGTTTCCTCAATGGACAGGTTTTGGCCATTGGGTATCAACTTCTGGATTTCCAATTGACCTTCAGGCTTCAATCTTTGCTATTGACCTAGGATTCACTGAGACGATGGCCCAGGATGAGGGACTGAACTCCAGGCCTTGAGCTCCGGACCCACCGATGAGGGGACTCCAAACACTAGGCCTTGCTGATTCACATATCTAGGGATTCACCCTTGTGCCTCCTGCCTGCACAGAACTCCAATCCCAGAATATTCCGAAAACTTGTTAACCTGGGAGGGCCATCAGCCCTCATCCTTGCTGGCTTTCCGGTCTGACATGCAACCATGACCACGTTGCTGGCCTTCTATTGCAGAGTTGAAGTTTAGACTGTGGCCTGACTAACTCTCCCACGTCTCTGTCCCTAAACCCTAACCTGATCCCTAACTTCTCTCTCTCTTCTGAAATCCATTGCTATGAACCTAAAAATCCCAAGAAACAACTGTCTGAACTATGACCTCGAGGGAGAACATAGTTTGACATCATCTTGACTGGAAGATCTAAATTTCTTCTACATCCTTTCCAAAGCTTCGACGACCTTCCTGCAGTGGGCTGACCAGAACTGTGTGCAATAATCTGAAGTAAAAGTGGAGGGTGCTGCAACTAGAAGGAAAAGGTCAGACTGATGAGTTCTGACTCAGAGGCAGTCTCGGCAACCTCGTCACTCTCTGCTGTCCTCGCGCTACACAGATGTGCAGCGATGTACGACAGTAAATGCGTGCCTTGACTAATAACGGTAGCAGGCAGGTTCTCTGTCCTCAGGCCTGTCTGCTAAGAGCAGATCTCTCAGGGCATCTGTCCATTAGTCCTCTGATTTACTATGTCCCCAGGTCTCCAAAGAGGGCCAAGGTGAGCCAATTACACCTCTGCGAGTTCCCTTTCATACCACTTAACCTGCGGGACAAAAGACGAGACATCGATTCTGCCTTGTGACACCTGAGCTGAATTTAGATAGATCAGGAATAGGTCCATCAATACCACTTCCTCTTCATCTCACGACAGGCCTGAAGCTATTACAGAAGGAGCAAGCACAGAATGGGAAGATCAGTGTTTTGATAAGCTCAGCCTTGGAAAGAATAAATGGGCTGACATCAGATTCACCATATCTTCACTACAGCCGACTGGAATCATGTGGCCGATCAGATACCTTAAATGCTTTCCTTTAATTAACAGTGCTCTGGGTGCTGATAAACGCACGATCTATTGCAGGCCGTCTTAACATTCAGGGTGAGGAATACGCTGTGGCTAATCAGAAAAGAAGCAACTCCTTTTGATCCCTCGCACCTTGTGAAAAATATCTGTCTGGCAGTCATGAAGGGTTCTACTAGAAATGATCCTGTTAACAGCTCTGGCATTTTAAGGAAGGGCATTAGTTTAAAATGCCTTAACCTTTTAATAAATTAGTGGACAGGGGTCTCTTGTATGATAAGAATCCATAATGGCATGGCTTAATATGATGCAGAATTTCGGGGAGAGGGCTTGGAAAAAGAAACTGTGACTTGCTGAATAGTTGTGATCGTTTTGAATGTATTGGCGGAATGAGGCAAGAACTGATCTCCAAGAACGGAGGGTTCAAATTCAACTTTAAGCTTATTGTCATAGGTTAACATACACTAATTGTAAATGCCATAAAAATTTGCTTCTTCAGCAGCAGCATAGTTCATTACAAACATGACAAACTTAAATAAACATAAATTATACATAACTTATAGGTGCAAAAATCAAACAGCAAAATAACAATACCACTGTAAGCTGAGAAAGAGAAAAGGAATATAGTTTGAGGTCATGTTAGTGTTTTTCAGGTCAGGTCATTTTTGTTTTGAACTTTTTACATTTACTTTACAGATCCTATAGTGAAAGTTTATTTTTTAATTTTATTTATTTTTTGGCATATGTCTGAGTGTGTGTGAGTCTGTGCCTGTGCGTGTGCACGTGCATCTGTGTGTGTGTGTGCGTGCATCCGTGATGATGTCTTTTTCATGGCTTTTTACAAGGCACAGAACGAGAGAGAGAGACTGTGTGGCGTGCCACTCCTCACACAGATATTTTCGCTGTATTTTCCCTTTATTTTACGAGGTCGAGTTGTGATCTCGACACTCAACCCGGCATGGATGGAAAGCATACTTGGGAGCGGACCCGACTGGTTTTGAACCCGGGAACCTTTGATCCCGGGTCCGGCGCCACCAGCCGGCCCCTATAGTGAAAGTTTAAATTACTGTATTTGATTAAATAAGTCTGGAATGAAAGGTTAGCCCCAGTGGTACCAACTGTGAAGTTACTGACTGTTGTACAATCTCACTAGTTTCACCAATGTCCTTCATGGAACGAAATCTGGAGTTTTTACCTAGCCCTTGTTGGGTTGTAGATCCACAGCGATGTGGTTGATTTAATCACCTTACCAAGTGACTTGAGAATTTGTGGACGTGCAATAAATACCTCTCTGTTGTCAGGAGAGTTCTCAGTTCTTGATGTCTCAGTTGAACTCCAGGCTAATTCCGTCACATACAGGAGCTTCATTTTAAAGGTTGCTGCAAGATGAGGTACAGAATGCGCCATTCAGCCCAATCATTGCATGTTGACCTTTATGCTCCATGTCACCCCATTTGCATCTAGCAGTAGAGTACTGTGTTCTCTTCTCCTCATCTGGTTGTCCATCAACCCCTTAAACAAAGGTACTGACCCAAAATATTGACTCATTTCCCTGTGATCCTGGGGAGACCATTGACCAGAAACTGAACTGAAGTAGCTGTATTCACAGTGTTGATACAAGAGCAGGTCAGGGCTCGGGATCTTGCGGTGAGTAACTCACCTCCCAACTCTCCAAAGCCTGTCCACCAAACTACAAAGCTCAACTCAGGAGTGTAATGGAACACCCTGCACTTGCCTGGGTGAGTGAAGCCTCAACAAGTCTCAAGAAGGTCAACAACCATTCCCTCACCCTGCTGCCGATGCACAGTGACAGCAGTGTGTGACTTCCACAGGGGCACTGCAGCAACTCACCAACACTCCTTAGGCAGCAGCGTCCAAACCCATAACCTCCACCAAGGCCAGTTAAATCAGAACCAGCTGTAATATCACCAGCATATGTCGTGAAATTTGTTAGCTTTGCAGTAGCAGTACAATGCAATGCATAATAATAGAGGAAGAAACTGAATTACATCAAGTTAAATTAAATAAGTAGTGCAAAAAATGAAAAAAAAAGTAGTGAGGTAGTGTTCATGGGTTCAGTGTCCATTTAGAAATTGGATGGCAGAGAGGAAGAAGCTGTTCCTGAATCACTGAGTATGTGCTTTCAGGCTTCTGTACCTCCTTCCTGAGAACAAAGCATGATCTGGGTGATGGGGGTCCTTAATGATGGACACCACCTTTTTGAGGCCTTTCTCCTTGAAGATGTCCTGGATACAACGGAGGCTAGAGCCCAAAGTTTACAACTCTCTGATGCTTATTTCTACAGCGGATTGAGAAGGCAGCTTTTTGAGGGCAATCAGGGATAGGCAATGAAATGCTGGCTCGGTCACATCCCTTAACAAACGCCTCGACTATATTTGTAACGTTAAAGCTTACTCCAACTGTACAGAACAAAGTTACTCATTCAGTTGTCCAGTAATAACAAAGTAAAATGCTGGAGGAACTCAGCAGGACAGGCAGCATCCATGGAAATGAATAAATAGACAGCGTGTTGAATCGAGACCCTTCTTCAGGACTGAGAAGGAAGGGGGAAGGTGCCAGAATGAAAAGGATTGGGGGAGAGGAAGGAGGACAGCTAAAAGGTGATAGGTGTAGCCAGGTGGGCGGCAAAGGTAAAAGGCTGGAGAAAAAGGAATCTGATAGGAGAGAAGAATGAACCACAGGAGAAAGGGAAGAAGGAGGGGCACCGGGGGTGGTGATAGGCAGGTGAGAAAAGGTAAGTGGACTGAGTGGGGAATAGAAGAGTGGAGGGGGGGATTTTTTTTTACCAGAAGGAGAAATCGATATTTATGCCATCAGGTTAGAGGCTACCCAGACAGAATATAAGTTGTTGTTCCTCCACCCTGACGGTGGCCTCATCTTGGCACAAGAGGAGACCATAGACTGACCTGTTGGAATGGGAATTGGAATTAAAACATTTGGCCACCGGGAAGTTCCTCTTTTGGCAGATAGTGCAGAGGTGCTCAACGAAGTGGTCCCCCAATTTATGACGAATCTCACCAAAGCCACATCGGGAGCAGCAGACACAATAGGCGACTCCAGCTGATTTGCAGGTGAAGTGTTGCCTTACCTGGTAGGACTGTTTTGGCCCCTGAATGGAATTGAGGAAGAAGCTGAATGGGCAGGTGTAGCACTTCGACTGCTTGCAGGGATAAATGCCGGGAGGGAGACTCGTGGAAGGGGTAAATGGAGAAGGGAATCACGGAGGGGGCGATCCCTACGGAAAGTGGACAGTGGTTTCCTTTACTTTTTATCTAAATTAATTGTCCCTCATCGAAATAAACATTCAGTGGTTTCTAAAATTCCTCAGTAGTTTGAGGAACGTGTCACCCTCTTGTAATGAAATGCCCATTTGTCCAATAGGAAATTTGTTCCCATGGTAACTTTGTTGAAGGTCTTAATTAACCTCCCTGTTCAGCTCGGCTCCGCTGGTTTTTATCAGCTGTTGCTAAGCAGAGTTTGTGTTGTGGTGACTGAATCAAGTGGACTGACAAAGGCTTTATTATGTGGCCTTTAGAACAGATAATAATAATAAGCATAGAAAGGATCCAAGTGGTTTGGAAAGCAACTACATGTCTGATGCAGGCGTGCTTGAAAAAGGCAATCCTATTTCCTGAGGACTCAACTTGCTGTCAAACTCACCCTCCCACACCAGCATTTGCCGAAGGTCAGAGGCTTGAACACTTATGTAAGAATGGGGGGAGCGAATCTTCTGCTTTGCATAGGCATCCGGCTCAGCTCAAGAATGCTGACGGTTGCTACTGGGAACACAACATTTAATCCCAGTAGTAGCCAGGTAATGGGCTACGTGGCAACCTTTCAGAAAGAGGTGGAGTAGCTAGGAGCCCATGGGGAGGTTGGTTGTTATGTCTTCCGTACTAGGAGGGGCCTTTGGGTGCTGAAGGCTTTGCGATGAATGCTGTCCATTAGCAGGAGGTTGGCTTCAACACAGGAGGCATCAAATGGCCGCCTATTACAGACCGCACACGACTACTGTGAGTATGTGGTTCGATTCCGAAAAAGTCTTCTTTCGGGAAGATGGTGAGAAATTTTACTCCACTGCACAATGTAGTTAGTGCACTTTGAGATGAGTTATCCGAATGCCACTCACGATTGGCAAATCCATGTGTACAAAGCATAGTGTTAAAATTCCACAGTGGGTCCTACTTAGTCAGTATCACGTAAGGAATGACATGTTTTATTTAAAGATAACTACAGGAAAGCGTAGCAGTTGGTGAACTGCCAGCAATTACCAGTTAGGATTTGATCCCCACCACTGTTTGTAAGGAGTTTGTATGTTCTCCCCGTGACTATGTGGGTTTTCTCCAGGTTTTCCCATTTACTCCCAGATTCCAAAGATGTACAGTTATGGCCATTGAGTTGTGGGCTTACCATGTTGGTGCTGAATGTGTGGTGACAGTTGCAGACCGCCCCAACACACCCTCAGTCTGTTTTGGTCGTTAAGGCAAAACAATACATTTCACTGTATGTTTCGATGGACACGTGACAAATAAAGCTGATCTTTAACTTTATCTTTTATTGGTAACAGGCCTTTCCAGCCTAACAACCAGCACTGTCCAATTATACCCATGGACCAATTAATCTACTTGCCCATAGGTGTGGGCATGTGATGTTACATGCCAACATAGCATGCCCACAATTTACTAACCCTGACATAGCATAGCATGCTCACAATTTACTAACCCTAATCCGTACGTCTTTAGATGGGGGGGGGGGAATCAGAGCACATGGAGGAAACTCATGTGGTCATGGGGAGAATATACAAACTCCTTACAGACAGCGGTGGCATTGAACACTGGCCACTGACACTGTACTAGTGTTGTGCTAACTGCTACACTACAGTGTTTTTGCTGTTGAGATTTTTTCATAGGGGAGAGTCAGGTTCCACTGAGTAATGAGAGTGGGTCTGAGAGTAAGGGGTAGGGCACTTAACACTGGGATAAGGAGAATCTTCTTCATTCAAAGGGTGGTCAACTCTTGGAATTAGGTTTGGTTTATTACAGTCCCATGTACCGAGTTACAATGAAAAGCTGATCACACTGCGTACTGTTCATACAGGTCAAATCGTTATACTGTGAACTGTGATGGTACAAGGTAAAACAATAGCAATGCAAAGTAAAGTGTAACAGCTACTGAGAAAGTGTAGCATAGGTAACAATAAGGTGCAAGATCATAACAAGGTAGATTGTGAAGTCATGAGGCTATGTTATCGTACTAGGGAACCATCTTATAGTCTTGTAGCAGTGGGATAGAAGCTGTCCTTGAGCCTGGTAGTACATGCCTTCAGGCTTTTGTATCTTCTACCAATGGGAGAGGGGAGAAGAGTTATATGGAGTCACAGTCATTTTGTTCTTGCAAAGTAAAGGCTTCTGGATACAAGAAATAAAGAGATACAGGGAAAATACAGGAAAGAGGTGCTGAGATAGGTCAGGCATGATTTTGATGAACAGAGGAGCTGGTCCAAAAGTCCACATGGGCTATTCCTGCTCCTCGATTAACTTCTTCTGGAATATATGCTTCAGTAAGTGTGTTGGCCAAGAGCGCAGAGCAGGTTTGCTATGAGAAGGTAATAGTCTGCTCCAAGACTGGCTGAAGATCTCTCCTTACCTGTGAAACTGTACAAATGCTGAGTGGTTCATATGTACCTTTCCAGGGGAAAATCATTGTTCTGGGTGGGTTGGAACGGGTCCACTGATGATAGCCCCTCCCCCGTGCTCACTGCTATTGGTGTTGGAGATGTACTGAGCGTGTTCCTGTGATTCATTCACTAATGAGGACAAATGAACCTCCAGTGTCTCCTCTGAAAATTCATCCTTTCACCTTAAAGCTAAGCCCTCTTGTATTTGACATTTCCACCCTGGAAAAGTCTCTGGCTAACTACTCGTTCTATGTCCTTAGTATATAAGCTTGTATTAGATTTTCCCTCAGCTTCCAGCACCCCGGAGAAAACATTCCAAGTTTGTCTAACCTCTCCTTATAGTTAATACTCTATAATCCAGGCAGCATCCTGGCAAATCTCTGTTGCACTCCCTCAGCCTCCACATCCTTCCTATAATGTGGTGACCAGAACTGCACATGATATTCCAATGTGGCTGAACCAAAGTTTTATACAGCAAAGGTTCAAAGGTTCATTTAATATCAGCAAATGTGTACAGTATACAACATGAAATGCTTATTCCTCACAGACATCCACAAAACAAGAAGCCCCATAGAATGAATAAGAGAAACATCAAAGCTCCGAAGCCCCCCTCCCCCTCCCTCCTTGCCACATGCCTTCTTTTTCACGTTATCTATTCATGTAAGCGCTTAGAATGATACCAGGGCTTGCACCCCAAGATTCCTCTGTACATCAACTCTCTTAAGGGTCTTACCATTTACTGTATACTTTCCTCACACATTGACCTCCCAAAGTTCAATACTTTGCACTTTACTGGATTAAATTCCATCTGCAAATTAGAGTCATCAAGTCAGTACAAACTACAGTGCAGAAACACGCCCTATGGCGCATCTAATCCAGGCTGAACCCTTTAAGCTGCCTAGTCCCATTGACCTGCACTTAGATCAGAGCCCTCCATATACCTCTCCACAACTTTGCTTAAACGTTGAAAGCAAAATTGCATCCAACAGTTATGCTGGAACTTGTTCCACACTCTCACCACCCTCTGAGTGAAGAAATTTCCCCTCATGTTCCCTTTAAACATTTCACCTTTCACTCTTAGCACCTGCCCTCTAGTTGTAGTCTCATTGAACCTCCATGAAAAAAGCCTGCTTGTATTTACCCCATCTATACCCCTCATAATTTTGAATATCCATCAAATCTCCCATCTTCTGTGTTCTAGGGATTAAAATCAAATCTATTTAATCTTTCCTTATAATTTATGTCTTCCAGTCTCGGCAACATTTTTGTAAATTTTGTCAATTTTATTTACATCTTTGCCATACGTTAGGTGGCCAAAATTTCTTTGCCCATTTTTTCCATCTGGTCTGTATCCTGCTGAATACTTTGATAACCTTCCTCACTATTTATGATTCCACCAACTTCTGTGTTGTCTGCACGTTTATTAATCAGCTCACCTACATTTTCGTCCAAGTAGTCTATCACTAATCTTTGCTGTCAGGCAGTTTCTGAAGCATCAATACTAATAACAGTTAATTTGAGAATTTGGAGTGTCTAGAGGAGGTTCACGTGAATGAAACTAGGAGTGAAAGGGTTGACATATGAGGAGTGTTTGATGGCTCTGGGCTTGTACTCACTGGAGTTCAGAAGAACGAGAGGGAGTTCTCATTGAAACCTGGCGAATACTGAAGGGCCTAGATAGAGCAGGTGTGGAGAGGATGTTTCCTAAAGTGGGGAATGTAGGTGCAGAGGGGACAGGCTCAGGATAGAAGGATGTACCTTTAGGACAGAGATTGGGAAGAATTTCTTTAGCAAGGGGATCACGAATCTGTGGAATTCATTGGGTATATTTAAAGCAGAAGTTGATAGATTCTTGATTAAGAAACATAGAAACATCAAAAACCTACAGCACAATGCAGGACCTTCGGCCCACAAAGTCGTGCCAAACATGTCCCTACCTTAGAAATTACTAGACTTCTCCATAGCCCTCTATTTTTCTAAGCTCCATGTACCTATCCAGAAGTCTCTTAAAAGACCTTATGGTATCCGCCTCCACCACCGTTGCTGGCAGCCCATTCCACGCACTCACCACTCTCTGCGTAAAAAACTTACTCCTGACATCACCTCTGTACCTACTCCCCAGCACCTTAAACCTGGTCTCGGCCCGAAACATCGACTGTACCTCTTCCTAGATCCTTCAGTTAGTCCTGACGAAGGGTCTCGGCCCGAAACGTCAACTCTACTTCTTCCTAGGTCCTTCAGTTAGTCCTGACGAAGGGTCTTGGCCCGAAACGTCGACTGTACCTCTTCCTAGATCCTTCAGTTAGTCCTGACGAAGGGTCTCGGCCCGAAACGTCAACTCTACTTCTTCCTAGGTCCTTCAGTTAGTCCTGACGAAGGGTCTTGGCCCGAAACGTCGACTGTACCTCTTCCTAGATCCTTCAGTTAGTCCTGACGAAGGGTCTCGGCCCGAAATGTCAACTCTACTTCTTCCTAGGTCCTTCAGTTAGTCCTGACGAAGGGTCTCGGCCCGAATCGGCGACTGTACCTCTTCCTAGAGATGCTGCCTGGCCTGCTGCATTCACCAGCGACTTTGATGTGTGTTGCTTGAATTTCCAGCATCTGCAGAATTCCTCGTGTTTACCTTAAACCTGTGTCTTCTTGTGGCAACCATTTCAGCCCTGGGAAAAAGCCTCTGACTATCCACGCGATCAATGCCTCTCATCATCTTACACGCCTCTATCAGGTCACCTCTCATCCTCCGTCGCTCCAAGGAGAAAAGGCCGAGTTCACTCAACCTGTTTTCATAAGGCATGCTCTCCCATCCAGGCAACATCCTTGTAAGTCTCCTCTGCACCCTTTCTATGGCTTCCACATCCTTCCACTAGTGAGGCGACCAGAACTGAGAACAGTACTCCAGGTGGGGTCTGACCAGTGTCCTATATAGCTGCAACATTACCTCTCGGCTCCTAAACTCAATCCCACGATTAATGAAGGCCAATACACCGTAAGCCTTCTTAACCACAGTGTCAACCTGCGCAGCTGCTTAGAGTGTCCTATGGACTCGGACCCCAAGATCCCTCTGATCCTCCACACTGCCAAGAGTCTTACCATCAATACTATATTCTGCCATCATATTTGACCTACCAAAATGAACCACTTCACACTTATCTGGGTTGAACTCCATCTGCCACTTCTCAGCCCAGTTTTGTATCCTATCAATGTCCAGCTGTAACTTCTGACAGCCCTCCACACTATCCACAACACCTCCAACCCTTGTGTCATTAGCAAACTTATTAACCCCTCCTCCACTTCCTCATCCAGGTTATTTATAAAAATCATGAAGAGAAGGGGTCCCAGAACAGATCTCTGAGGCACACCACTGGTCACCGACCTCCATGCAGAATATGACCCGTCTGCAGCCACTCTTTGCTTTCTGTGGGCAAGCCAGTTCTGGATCCACAAAGCAATGTCCCCTTGGATCCCACACCTCCTTACTTTCTCAATAAGCCTTGCATGGGGTACCTTACCAAATGCCTTGCTGAAATCCATATACACTGCATCTGCTGCTCTTCCTTCATCAATGTGTTTAGTCACATCCTCAAAAAATTCAATCAGGCTCGTAAGGCACGACCAGCCCTTGACAATGCCATGCTGACTATTCCTAATCATATTATACTTCTCCAAATGTTCATAAATCCAGCCTCTCAGGATCTTTTCCATCAACTTACCAACCACTGAAGTAAGACTCACTGCTCTATAATTTCCTGGGCTCTCTAGTAAGGACATGAAATGTTACAGGGTAATGGTGTTGAAAGGGATAATAAATGAGACCAGATGGAATGGTGTTGCAGACTCAGTGCTTCATTTTGTCTGACTCATTCCCAATTCTTTTCTAGCTTCTGAAGGACAGAGTTAATCTTCCATCTTACGATGCACTGGCACAAGTGCTGCCAGATTATGAATACCTCTTTCGTGCTTCCAGTCCAAAGGAAAAACAGAAGGTGGTAAAGAGAGAACAGCAGTCACCCGTCATGGCTCCTGAACTTCCTGAGATACAAGAATCTACTTTGCTGTCAATGAAAAGGTGGTGTTTCATTTCAACAAATCCCGTTTGTATGGGATCAAGTTATGACTAAACACAAACTCACTTCCTGTATATTGCTGGCAGATTGGGCAATCCATTTATTGATCTTTCTAAAGCTAAAAAGAAAGAAGTGGCAATTAGATAGCAGTATTTATGACCCAAGACACAGCCAATGTATGACAGTGTAAGAAATTCAGCAGCTGATTTGTACACAGTAATATTGCACGTGCAACGACGTGACAAATAAACAGGTCACCTTCTAGTGTTAACACACATAATGCTGAAGGATCTCAGCAGGTCAGGTAACATCTCTGCAGGAAAACATTGTGGGTTGAGACTCTACATCAGTTGCTCCAGCTTCCAGCATCTTCAGTCTTTTGTGTCTCCTTCTAGTGATAGAGGTTGAGGAATAAGCATTGTCCTGTTTATCAGGGAGGTCCAGATCTCATTTAATATAATACCCTTGGATCTTTTATGTCCACTGGAGAGACTAAATGGACCTTTAGTTTACTTTGGGTCTAGTTGGACCAGAGTTCAATGACCTCATCGACTGCATCTATCACTGGGCTTCAGTGCTGCAATTGGTTTCAAATCTGCCATTAATTTTAAACAGTCACCCATCCACAACAGCTATGATATGATGGGAGGAAGGTGTGGCAATAGTTTTATATATTTTTAATAACTTTGTGCATAAAAGAATTACCTTCAAATTTCAGTTCATTTTGATAGATCTTTCTTTGTTTCGTGATCAGCATACTGTTAAGCAGCGTATCTCCACTTTGACGCTGACGAATCTGCTCATTCAATACATGATGGAGATCTTCATTTTTCATTTTCTGCAGTGCTTTTCTATTTTTCGTTAACTTCTGTTCATGACATTCAGTATGTGAGGTCACTTCTCCTAGCTGCACAGAGATCTGTGCAATGCCTGGGAACCTTCCCTGCACCTTGTTGAATTTTCCATGTGTGATGTCATGTCAGCGCTAAAAAAAAACCAGATTTCAGAGGTTTTTGGATTTTGGAGTTTTGGATAAGGGGTACTCAACCTGTATTGTCTTTCAGAAAACAGTATTTCCAAGGATCATGTATCAGCTTTATACATAATACGTGCATTAGGAAATTGCTGTGATGTGTTGGTGTGCCATGCAGCAGAAAATGACAAAATTCAACAATTATTCTGAATAAAGAATTATATAAAATAAAGTTAGAAGTACAGATATGGAATAGAATTTGTATAAATACATTACATAAAGCTTACAATATAAGCAGCATTATAGAAAGTTGTTTGAAGTGTTTGCAATGCAGTGCAGTGACTGAAGTAATATATAGAGTGGGGTGGGGGTGGGGGATAACTAGAATGGTTGATCAGATTAATTGCCTGGGGGAAGAAAGTTTTAACAATGTGTGAAGTTTTGTTTCCAGAAGGGAGCTTTTGGAAAAGGCAGTTTGCTGGGAGAGTAATGTCCGCAATGATTTTTCCTGCCTGCTAATTGGTCCTGGACATAGGCATGTCCTGCAGAGTTAAGACCATAAGACATAGGAGCAGAATTAGGGCATTCTTCCTATCATGTCTGTCTCCGCCATTCCATCATGGCTCTTTGATTACCCCTCACAATCCCATTCTCTTTCTTTCTCCCCAAAATCTTTGATGCCCTGACTCATCAGGAACCTACCAACATCCACTTTAAATATACCCAATGAATTGGCCTCCACAGCAATCTGTGACAATGAATTCCACAGAGTAATTACCCTTTGACTAAATAAATTCCTCCTCACGTCTGTTCTAAATGGATGTCCCTCTATTCTGAGGCTGTACCTCTAGTGCCAGACTTCCCCACTATAGAAAACATTCTCTCCCCATCCACTCTGTCTGTGTCTTTCAATGTTCAATAGGTTTCAATGAGGACCCCCCCCGCCATTCTTCTAAGCTTCAGCAAGTACAAGCCCAGAACCGTTAAACGCTCACCCTTTCATTCCCTGAATCAATCTTGTGAACCTCCTTTGGACCCTCTCCAATTTTTTGTTAGATAACGGGTCCCAAACTGCTCACAATACTCCAAGTGTGGTTTGACCAAGGCCTTATAAAGTCTCAGCATTACATCCTTGCTTTTATACTCTAGTCCTTTCAAAATGAATGCTAACATTGATTTGCCTTTTTCACCACTGACTCAACCTGCAAGTTAGCTGTCTTAACACTGACCCCATGGAACACCATTAGTCATCGGCGACCAATCATAAAATGCCCCTTTATTTTCTATCTTTGCTTCCTGTTATTCACCCAATTTTATATCCATGCTAGAACCTTTACTGTAAATCTATGGGCTCTTACCTTGTTAAACAGACTCATATGTGGCACCTTGTAAAAGACCTTCTGAAAATCCAAGTACACAGCATCCACTGATTCTCCTTTATCTATCCTGCCTGTTATTTTCTCTAAGAACTCCAATAGATGTGTCAGGCAGATTTCCCCTTAAGGAAACTATACTGACTTTAGCCTATTTTATCATGTGTCTCCAACTACCCCCAAACCACATCCTTAACAGTCAACTCCAACATCTTCCTAACTGCTGAGGTCAGACTATCTGGCCTATAATTTCCTTACGTCTGCCTCTCTCCCTTCTTGAAGAGTGGAGTGACATTTGTAATTTTCCAGTCGTCCAGAACTAATTCTTAGATTTGCTGTTAATACAAGTAGATGAAATGGATTCTAAATCAGATAACAACACATCATTTGTCACCGTATAGGAATGTGATTGCATTGGAGAATGTGCGGAACGATATACCAGGATGTTACCTCGATTACAAAGTGAGATTGTAGGGATTTGCTGGGTGTGTGTTTCCCTAGAGTGAAGAAGGCTGATAGAGATGGCACGGTAGTGTAGTGGTTAGCACAACGCTTTACAGTACCAGCGACCTGGGTTCAATTCCTGCCACTGCCCACAAGGAGGTTGTATGTTCTCCCCATGATCACATGGGTTTCCTGTAGCTGCTCCAGTTTCCTCCCACAGTCCAAGGAGGTACCGGTTGGTAGGTTAATTGTCCCATGATTAGGCTAGGATTAAATTGGGGGATTGCTGGGTGGAGTGTCTTGAAGTGTGGAAGGGCCTACTCTGTGCTTTATCTCAATAAATAAATAAATAACTGGTTGCAGCGCTGTCTAGTATGGAGGGGCTACTCCACAGGATTGGAAAAAGCTGCAGAAATTTGTAAACTCAGCCAGCTCCATCATGGGCACCAGCCTCCCCAGCATCGAGGACGTCTTTAGAATCAGAGTCTGATTTAATATCACCGGCCTATGTCATGAAATCTGTTAACTTTACATCAGTAGTACAATGAAATATATGATAAATAAATCTAGAGAAAAAACTGAGTGACAGTAAGTATATATATGTGTCTATTAAATAGTTAAGTTAAAATAAGCAGTACAAAATAACAGGAATAAAAAAGTGGTGAGCTGGTGTTCAAGGGTTCAATGTCCATTTAGAAATTGGATAGCAGAGGGGAAGAAGCTGTTCCTGAGTCACTGAGTGTGTGCCTTCAGGCTTCTGTATCTCCTTCCTGATGGTAACAGTGTGAAGAGGACATGTTCTGGGTGGTGGGGATCTTTAATGATGGGTGCTGTCTTCCTAAGGCATTGCTCCTTGAAGATGTCTTGGATACTATGGAGGCTGGTATCCATGATAGACCTGACTAATTTTACAAGTTTCTGCAACTTAATTTCAATCTTGTGCAGTAGCCCCATCATACCAAATGGTGATGCAGCCAGTCAGAATGCTCTCCAGGGTATATTTGTAGAAGTTTTTAAGTGTTTTAGTTGACAAACCAAATCTCCTCAAACTCCTAATGAAATATAGCTGCTGTCTTGCTTTCTTTATAGCTGCAAAAATATGTTGTGTCCAGGTTAGGTCTGCGGAGATATTGACACCCAGCAACTTGAAATTGCTCACTCTCTCCACTTCTGATCCCTTGATGAGGAATGGTTTGTGTTTCCTCGTTTTACTCTTCCTGAAGTCCACAATTAACTCTTTGGTCTTGCTGACGTTGAAAGCAAGGTTGTTGCTGTGACACCACTCAACTGGTATATCTCAGGTCTGTACGCCCTTTCGTCACCATCTGAAACTCTGCCAACAATGGTTGTATCATCAGCAAGTTTATAGATGCTGTTTGAGCTATCCCTATGTCCTGGGTGTAGAGAGGGTAGAGTGGTCGGCAAAGCACACATCCCTGTGGTGCACCAGTGTTGATTGTCCGTGAGGTAGAGATGTTATTTCCAAGCTGCACAGATTGTGGTCTTTTGGTTAGGAAGTTGAGGATCCAGTTGCAGAGGGAGGTACAGAAGCCTAGATTCTCTTTGATCAGGACTGTAGGAATGATGGTGTTAAATGCTGAGCTATAGTCAGTAAACAGCATCCTAATAGGTATTTGCATGGTCCAGAATACCTATTCAAAAGGCAGTGTGTCAGAAAGGCATCCATCATTAAGGGCCCCCATCACCCAATACATGCCCTCTTCTCATTGCTACCATCAAGTTGGAGGAACAGAAGACACTCACTCAGTGTTTCAGTAAAAGCTTCTTCCCCCCACCCACAGCATCAGATTTCATAATGGACAATGAACCCATGAACACTACCTCAGTATTTTATCCATTCTTTCTGCACTACTTATTTAATTTAATTTTGTATATATATGTGTATACTTACTGTAATTTATAGTTTTCATTATGTATTGCAATGTACAGCTGCTACAAAATAACAAATTTCATGACTTATGCCTGTGATATTAAACCTGATTCTAATTCTGATTAATTTGTATCCCACACCCTGGTTACTGTACATAATTATCATTAGTGTCTTCTTACCCTTACAGTTTCCTAACTCTACCCACAAAGAATCAACGTCTCCTGATCCTATATTACCTCTTTCTAAGGATTTGAGTTTCTCAACAGAGCCACCCACCCCACCCCCTCTGTCTACTTGCCTGTCCTCTCAATACAATGTGTATCCTTGAATGTTAAGCTCCCAACTATAATCTTCTTTCAGCCATGATTCAATGATGCCCACAGCATCATACCTACCAACCTCTGCCACAAACTAATCTACTGAACCTTATTCTATATACTGTGTATGTTCGAATATAACACATTTAGTCCTGTATTCATCAGCTTTACAATATTTCCCCATGTTACACTTCAACTCATCCCACTGACTGCAATTTTGCCCTATCATCTGCATGTCCACCCTCACAGTCTCACTACACACTGCATCAACTTATATACCAACTGCCCTATCATTCCCGGTTCCTATCCCCCTGGCCAAATTAGTATAAACTCTCCCCACAGCTCGAGCAAACCTCCCCACAATGATATTGATCTCCCTTGGATTCAGGTGTAGTCCACCCTTTTTGTACAGATCATACCTTCCCCAGAAGAAATATCAAAGATCCAAAAATCTGAAACCCTACCCCTTGCACCAATTCCTCAGCCATGCATTCATCTGCCAAATTGCCCTATTCTTACTTGCACTAGAACAAGGCACAGGCAGCAACCTAGAGGTTACTACCCTGGAGGTTCTGATTTTCAGCTTTCTACTTAACTCCCTATATTCTCTCTTCAGGACCTCCCCCATTTTCCTACCTATTTTGTTGGTTCCAGGATGTACCACAACTTCTGACTGCTCACCTTTCCCCTTTAGAATAACATGAGCTCCATCTGAGGCATCCCTGACCTTGGGACCTGGGAGGCTGCGTACCATCTGGCAGTGTCTTTCACGTCCACAGAATCTTCTGTTTGCTCCTTTAACTATGGAATCCCCTAACAATACTGTACTCTTCTTATCCCCACTTTCCTTCTGAGACCTGGTCACTGTAGCTTCCACCGTTGGGTAATTCTCCCCCACGACAGAATCCAAAGTGGTATACTTATTATTTACAGAAACAGCCACAGGGGTACTCTGCACTGGCTGCCTATTCTTTCTCCCTCTCCTGTCAGTCACCCAGCTACCTGCCTCCTGCAACTTAGGGGTGACTACCTCTCTGTAGCTCCTATCTATCATCTCCTCATTTTCCTGTAGGAGCTGAAGGTCATTGAACTGCAGCTCTATTTTCTTAACATGGTCTCTAAGCAGCTGACGCTTGATGCATTTCGTGTAGATGTAGTTATCAAAGAGACTGGATGTCACCGAGTTCTCACATCTCACACAAAGAGCATGCTAACCCTGGACCTATTTTTATCACACTAGCTATTTACCAATAGACAAAGAAAGAGAGAAAACAAAGTGTTTTAGAAACTTACTTAGAGCTTCCACCTGTTCTTGCCCAAGCCTGATGAGCCAACGCCTGTCCACTCTAATACCTTCCACTCCAACAATGGCCACTCCACTTACACTTCACTTCTTTTGGTGTTGGTAGACTCCAGCCAATCACTTATTCTGCTGACCTGACAGTTCTCTCTAGTTTTCACATATCGTGATAAGATGCTGCACTGAACCAGACAGTAGTGGCTGATGTGAGGATGCACTCTATGTTGGCATTGTAGAGTTACACCAGTATGTTCCGGGGAAAATGGAATTTTATCCACTGCCACAAGTACATCCTCTGCCAGCCTTTTTGTTAATGGATGAGATATGGTTCTGCCACATGTGGTCCTGTGAAATAATGATGCCCAGGAACCGGAATATCGAAACTGTGCTAACTGTAGGGTTGCTGATGATGAGAGGATGGAGAGGAGACACATTCCTCCTGAAGTTGATATGTATCTCCATGGTCTTGAAGGCATTCAGCCGAAATTTTACCTACACTGCACTTTATTTGTAGCTGCAACACTTCATTTTACCTTCTAATTGGTAAATAAGTTTATTATTGTCACATGTACCGAGATAGAGTGGAAGAAAATTCTGTCTTGCATGCCAATCACACACATCATTTCAGCACGATGGTGCATTGAGGTAATACCAGGGAAAAGATTGACAGATGCAGAATAAAGCATTGCAATTACAGAGAAAATGCAGTACAGGTAGATAATAAGTTGCAAGGCTATAATGAGGTAGATTGTGAGGACAAGAGCCCATCTTGTTTTCTTCTAACTACCTTGATGTACTTATTTGTGACAGAATGAAGTTTCACCATCTCGTTGTTCTAAGTTCAAAGTAAATTTATGATCGAAGTACATATACGTCACAATATGCAGTCCTGAGATTCATTTTCTTGTGGGAATGTTCAAAAAATCAATGGAATTATAACCATAACAGAATCAATGAAAGGCCATCCAAATTGGGCATTCAACCAGCGCGCAGAAGACAACAAACTGTGCAAACACAAATAGAAGGAAATAATAATAATAAATAAGCAATAAATATCAAGAACATGAGATAAAGAGTTCTTGAAAGTGAGTCCATTGGTTGAAGGAACATTTCAATGATGGGGCAAGTGAAGTTATCCCCTTTGTTTCAATAGTCTGATGGTTGAGGGGTAATGGCTGTTTCTGAACCTGGTGGTGTGAGTCCTGAGACACATGTGACAATAACAAACAATACTAATACCATTGGCAGACATGCCTTCTCCTGTATAAATGCAACTTCTCGTTGTTATTGTATCCTTTTTATTATCCTTTTGCTCAATCTCCTCACAAAGGATATGTGAAGGGACTTGTCAATTTTCCTTGTTGAAAATGGCACACAAAGATGGGGTTTTGGGTCCTCAACTTGAAGCAGTTTCTATTTCTGAACCTCTCTCTTGTTCTGCAGGGAGTCTACAACTGAGGACGATATTGGAAACCAGGAAATCACTCACCATGAAGCCCAGGTGAGTGTACGTTAGACAGACTTCCAATGCCTTGAAATATTAAGCCAACTCAGTGGAATGCGCTTCTTTATCCTTTCGTAACCATCTCATCTGTGTATACAATATAACAGAAAATGCTGGGAATACTCAAGGACCAGGCAGTACTCAGACCCATCTTTCAGTATTGTGAGATACTGCACTGTTATAATAAGGGCTACTGTACGTTTGAGGAACAGCATCTTATTTTCTGCCTAACCCTGTTGCAGTCTTCCAGACTATAAGTGCATTCTAAAAGTAACTGACTTTCTCTGTTTATGTCAGAACTGCCGATTTGTCTTGAAAGTAATCCATCCATGATATTAGCTCAGTTTTTTCTCTTTCTGTTAGCATAGCTGTCCTTGGCTCCAGCTCTGCATTTTGCAGCTTCTGTGTTCCTTCATATTTTTACTCTTTAACTGCCCTTTTGTTCAATTGCAGCGAACACTGGAGAGCAGCCTGATATCTGGCCAAATCTCCCATCCATGCTGCCCTCCAGTGCTTGCTCCCTGGAAGACAAACTAAATTGCCTTAGTCTGTAGCTGACCCAGCATGAGATGAGGAACTGCTGCATGCTTGTTCTTGCAGAAACATGGCTCCAGGACAATATCCCATGCACCATCAATCTTCAGACCATGCCACTCAAGAACTTATGCTGATACTACTTTGTGTTATTGCAACTATATGTGCTCTGTGTGACACTGTGTACTGTGTTTTGCACCTTGGCCTCAGGGGAAGGATGTTTCATTTGGCTATATATATGTGTATGGTCAAATGACAATTAAACTCCCTCTCCCTCTCCCTCTCCCTCTCTGCTTTCCCCCACCCTATTCACACAGATGGCCTCTGCAACCTGTCCTCATTGCAACCCTGTTGTCACCCATCAATGATGTCTCTTTTGTCCTATCCCCTCCCCACCTTTTTGGAATATTAAAATTGACTTGTTTTCGCCCTTTCTCATTTCCGACAAATGGACTTCAATCTGCTTCATTGTTAACACAAGATGATGCCTTTCACTGTATGTTTCGATGTACATGTGATAACTAAACTTGAACCTTGAATCTTTCATTCTTTTTGTCTCTCCTCAGATACTGACTGGCCTGCTGAGTGTTTCTAACATTTTCTGTTTTAATTTCAGTTTTCTAGCATCTGTAGTATTGTTTTTATTTCAAAGTACAGCACTGCAGGAGCTCAGCTAACCCTTGTACAATTCTAAACCAGAGAAAACCTGTAGATGCTGGAAATCCTGTCCGAAGGGTCTCGGCTCGAAATGTCGACTATACTCTTTTCCATAGATGTTGCCTGGCCTGCTGAGCTCCTCCAGCATTTTGTGTGCATTCCTTGTACAGTGCTGCTGATTGATTGTGGGACCTTGCTCTGAAAACTGGGCACCATATTTCCTGCACTGTGACTGTGACTGTCTCCCACTTGCAGTAAACTCAGTGTTCTCCCAGTAATAAAGCTGAGGCTTTCTAAATCATTGGACAGACCACACTTGGAATATTGTGAGCGGTTTTGGGCCCCTTGTCTGAGAAAAGATGTGCTGGCATTGGAGAAGCTCACTAGAATGTTCCTGAGAATGAAAGGGTTTATGTATGAGGAGCATTTGATGGCTCTGGATCTGTACACGCTGGAGTTTAGAATGAGGGGGATCTCATTGAAACATATCAAATATTGAAAGGACTATATAGAGTGGGCATGGAAAGGCTATTTCCTATAGTGTGGAACCTAGAACCCGAAGGCACAGCCTCAGAATAAAGGGTTATACCTTTACAGTAGAGATGAGGAGGAATTTCTTTAGTCACTTTATTTAAAGTGGAGGTTGATAAGTTCTTGATTAGTAAGGGTTTCAAAGGTTATGGAGAGAGGGCAGGAGAATGGGGTGGAGAGAGGGCAGGAAAATGGGGTGGAGAGAGATGATAAATCAGCCATGATGGAATGGCAGAGTAAACTCAGTGGGCTAAATCAGAGGTTCCCAACATTTTTTGCTCCATGGACCAGTTTAATATTGACAATATTTTTGCGGACCGGCCGCCAGGGGTGGCGGGGGGTGGTGTTCAAGTTCAACCAAGTTTCATGTCGCCAAATCATATCGTTTCCTCGTGGCCTGTTGGTTGGGGACCACTAGGCTGAATGGCCTAGTTCTCCTATGTTTTATGATCTTATGGAACTGTAAACTATTAGAGTGAGAGGAGAAAAGTTTAAGGGAGTTGCTAAGTGCTGTGTATCTGGTGGCTGCACTGTGGGGGCACACAACTGTGTTCTGTCTTTGGGGCAAGCAGGCTATGCTGGGCACAAGAGTATCCGGAGCTGGTCCCTGACAGGGTTCAGTGAACCATTGAACTCTTCGGCACAGGAACAGGTTGGAGTGTGTCCATTAATGGCACCAGTCTAGATTACTGTACTCTGAAGATGTGTTCAGTGTGGGCCCACACGGGAGAGAAATTGCTGCTTAAATTTGCTGCATCTTTTCATCTTTAAACAAAAGCATTCTCCTAAAGAGCCAGTCCAGAGACCAGTGCACAGTGTGCTAACATCACGTCCAGCCATTTTTTCACTGAGAGTTACAGTTACACTCCTTACCAACCCATGGTGTGGTGTGTGATGAGATGTTATAATCTGTGCAACAGCAGACTATGTAGTGGCAGTCTGTGGAGACACCTTCTCTGAGTGGCTTATGTCTCTCACATGTTCAAGATTGTTTAATGTCATTTCCAGTACATGAGCACAAAGGAGACGAAATAATTGTTACTCCAGATCCAGCGCAGCACAAAATAACCCCCACATAAGACAAAGAATGCAATAATAATAAAAAACAATAAATATAAATACATAAGATCATTTATATACTGTACATAGATTGATTATATGTCTATAAAGTGACGCTAGCTGCAGGAATGTCTATATATTAGGTGACTGACATGAAATGATAAAGTAGTGTTGGTGGGGGCTGGCTAAGTGGGTGGAGGTGTTGATCAGCCTTACTGCTTGAGCAAAGTAACTGTTTTTGAGTCTGGTGGTCTTGACGTGGATGCTACATAGCCTCCTGCCTGATGGGAGTGGGACAAACAGTCCATGAGCAGGTTGAGTGGGTGGGTGAGTGAGATGCTTCATTGATGTTACTGGCCTTTTTCATATATACGTCCTTGATGATGGATAGGTTGGTGCCAGTGATGCGTTGGACAATTTTGACTACCCATTTTAGAGCTGTCCTGTCCGCTGCAGTGCAGTTTCCGTGCCAAGCAGTGATACAGCTTGTTAGGATTCTCCCTGCTGTGCATCTGTAAAATGTGTATGCATGTGCATAGTCAAACTCTCTTCAGCTTCTTCCGAAAGTAGAGGCATTGGTGAGCTTTCCTGATTGTGCAGGATTTGTGCTGGGACCATGTAGTTTGTGTGTGATGTGAACTCCTAGGAGTTTGATACTGCTTGCATTTTCCATTGCTGTCCCCCCAGTGTCAGTGGTGAGTTCTCCTGAAGTTGATAACCATCTCCTTTGTCCTCCTTGTCACCACTCTAAACCCACTGCCAACATTGAGAGTGCCAACTTACCATAGGGATTGAAACATCAAATCCTAGTAGCTCTACTGTTGCTGACATTGAGGGAGGTTATTTGCCTGGCACCAGGCCTCAGGCTTTTCCATCTCCTCCCTGCAGGCCACATCATCATTGTTGGTGATGAGCCCTACCAGCATAGTGTCATTGCAAATGTCACTCCACTCTTCAAGAAAGGAGGGAGGCAGAAGAAAGGAAACTATAGGCCATTTAGTATGGCCTCAGTGGTTGGGAAGATGTTGAAATCAATTTTTAAGGATAAGATCTCAGGATACTTGGAGGCACATGATTAAACTGTATTTAGCATGGTTTCCTCAAGGAAAAATCTTGCCTGACAAATCTGTTGGAATTCTTAGAAGAAATACAAAAGAAGAATAGACAAAGTAGAATTGGTTGATGTTGTATATTTGGATTTTCAGAAGGCCTTTGGCAAAGTGCCACATATGAGGTAGCGTAACAATCTATGAGCCCATGTTATTACAGGAAAGATTCTAGCATGGATAAAGCAGTGGCAAATTAGCAGCAGGCAAAGAGTAGGAATTAAGAGAGCCTTTTCTGGTTGGCTACCGGTGACTAGTGGTGTTCCTCAGGGGTCTCTGTTGAGACCGATTCTTTTACGTTATTTGTCAGTGATTTGGATGATGGAATTGTTGGCTTTGTTGCAAAGTCTGCAGATGATATGAAGATAGGTGGAGGGGCAGGTCATTTCGAGGAAGTTAAGAGGCTACAGATGGAATTAGACAGGTTAGGAGAATGGGCAAAGAAATGCAGATGGAATACAGTGTTGGGAAGTGTATGGTCATGCACTTTGGTAGAAGAAATGAAAAGGTTAATTATTTTTTAAATGGAGAGAAAATACAAAAAAACTGAGATACGAAGGGACTTGGGAATCCTTGTGCAGAATTCTCTAATGGTTAATTTGCAGGTTGAGTCTATGGTGAGGAAGGAAAATGCAAAGTTAGTATTCATTTCAAGAAGACCAGAATATAAAAGCAAGGATGTGATGTAGAGAATTTATAAAGCACTGGTGAGGCCTCACTTGGAGTATGGTCAGCAGGTTTGGGCCTCTTAAAGGATGTGCTGAAACTGGAGCAGGTTCAAAGGAAGTTTATAAAACTGATTCCAGGATTGAATGGCTTGTCACATGAAGAGCGTTCAATGGCTCTGAGCTTGTATTCACTAGAATTCAGAAGAATGAGGATTGACCTCATTGAAACCTATCAAATCGTGAAAGGCCTTGATAGTGTGGATGTGAAGAGGGTGTTTCCTATGATGGGAGAGTCTAAGACCAGAGAACACAGTCTCAGAATAGAGGAGTGAGTTTTTAGTACGGAGATGAGGTGGAATTTGGTGGTGAATCTGTGGAATTCTTTGTCACAGGCAGCTGTGGAGGCCAAGTCTTATGTATATTTAAGGGAGAGGTTGATAGATTCTTGATTGGTCAGGGAATGAAGGGATAAGGGGAGAAAGCAGGAGATTGGTGCTGAGAGGAAAATTGGATCAGCCATGATGAAACGGTGGAGCAAATGCAATGGGCCAAATGGCCTAATTCAACTCCTATATCTTATGTTCTTATGCTCACCAGAGAACTTGACAACGTTAATACTCAAGTATCTGGCTATGTAGTTATTTGTGAGCAGGTTGTACAGCAGTGGGCTCAACAGTTTGTACACACTGCTATTAGGGGTTACAAATTCAGATAATATGCAGACCTAATGTACATAAACTATATATTTACTTAGCCCATTCTTTGAAACTGTATAATAAAAGTTGTGAAGCTAGTGGAAAATCCCCAAATTTTTATTATTATTTGTTGGAGTCTCCTCTGTAGCTCCAACCCCCAATCCCTGCAGACACGTTGTACAACTCTAGAGTGAGGGCAGTACAGCTGAAGACCCGGTCCAATGTTAACTGTTACAGTCGGCAGATTGTTATGGCTTCCACTTTGAGAGGAATGTCCCCTCTCCCTCCCATCCTTCTCTCTCACTCTTCATTCTCTCCCACTCTCTCTCTCTTTCATCCTCTTCACTATTCCCCCTCCTACCCTCCTCTTCCAGCACCTCTGCTCCCTTCTCCCCCCTCCTGTTCACTCATTCCCTCCACTCCTTTCTCCCACTCGCTTCCTTCCCCTCCCTCTCATTCACACTCCTTCGTTCCCCCCTTGTTCCCACCCGCCACACTTGCACCTCATTCCTCCCCTCTATCCCCCTCCCTCCCTCAAACCCTCTCTTCTACCACACCCTCAAACCCTCCCCCCACAAACTCTCCCCCAAACTGTACCACCTTCCCTCTCCCCTCCCCTCCCTCAAACCTATCCCTCTCCAGCTCCCACTCTCTCCCCTCTCCTTCCCCTCTCCCTTCCTCTCCCCTTCCCTCCCTTCTCCCCTCTCTTCCCTACCCCTGTCTTCCCCTCCCATATCCATCTCCTCCTCCCTCCCCATCCTCCTCCCCTCTCCCTCCCTCCCTTATCTACCTCCCCTTTCCTAGCTTCCCTTCTTCCACTCCTCCCTTTCCCCTTCCTCTCCCTCTCTCTCTCCCCTCCCTCTCCCATCCCTTTCCTCTTCTTCTCCCATGCCCGCTCCGTCCCCCTCCCCTCCATCTCTCTTTCTCTCCCCCTCCTCCTCCATCTTCCTCTCCTCCCTCCACTCCTCTCTCCTCTCCTCTCCCTGCCTTATCTACCTCCCCCTCCCTCCCCTCTCGCCTCCCAATCCCCCTCCCTCACTTCCCTTCTCCCCTTCCCTCCTACCCTTCTCCCCTCTACTCGACTCTCCACCATCCTCCCTTCACAATCCCCCTCCCCTCTCACTCCTTCCCTGCTCACCTCCCTTCTCCCCTTCTCCTCCCTCCCCTACCTTCTCTCCCTTGTCCACCTTCCCCTCCCATCCATGTCCTCTCTCCCCCTTCCCTTCCCTTCCTTCACCCTCCCTTCTCCCTTCTCTCTTCACCCTCCTGTCTCCCTTCTCTCTTCTCCCTCGCCTTCCCCTCTCCTCGCCTCTTCCCCTTCCCTCCCTTCCCTTCTCTCCCCTGTCTGTTCTCCCCTTCCCTCTCTTCTCCTCCTCCCTCTGTCCACTCTCTTCCTCCCCCCGCTCCTCTCTCTCTTGTGCTGTCCCTCCCCTCTCTTCCTACCCTTCTTCTCCTCCTCCCCCTTGTCCCTCATTGCTCTGGGAGCAAGTGTTAGGCAGGGAGTCTACATCTGTCATGTAGCTGGGAGAGAGGGATAAATTTATTCCCATACTGTCTACGAAAATTGGATGAATTAGTTCTATTAATTAATTTCATTGTATAGTTAATTTGCTTGCCAATCGGGGAAAGTGATATCTATAGCAAGCCAGTGCAGTGTTGCAATCATGGAATGTGTGTTCAGGGGATTCCTTAATGGAGCACTCGATTCTTTTAACCCTCTTTGAGTGTTTGATGAAGAGCATAAAAGTCAGGAGCTAATTAACGGGGATATTAAACAATATTGCAGGATGTTGCCTTAACTAATAGCATGGTTTGTTAGTTGAACCTCAGCACCTGTTGTGTATCGTATCAATATAACAAAATGGAACTGGAACTGTGAAGCTGGTTTATAGTTGTCCCAGTACTGAGCTTTGCTCTGCGTGCCATCCATACAATTTCATCACATCAGTACAAGGGAAGAGGAATAACAGAATGCAGAATAAACTGTTACAGAGACAGTGCAGTGCAGAGAAAGAGTAAGGTGCAAGGGCCCTGACGGGGTAAATGATGTACTCACAAGTTCATCTTTATCGTACACGAAAGCTGGTCAAGAATCTTAGAGTGGGAAAGAATCTTTGTGCAGTGGGATAGAAGCTGTCCTTCAGCCTGGTGGTGTAAGTTTTCAATTTTTTGTATCTTCTCCCCGATGGAATGGGGCAGGGGTGCTACGAGGAGGGAATATGCAGGGCTGGAAGGGTCTTTGATTATGCTGTCTGCTTTACTAACAGACCTGCAACATTATCATAGGGTTTGGAAGCTTGCGTGCCTGAGTGACCTGGAGAGCTATGCTGGCTGGAGTCAGGGCTTTATACTTTGGCTCTTGGTTGGGTCACCCACGCCAACAGGTCAAAGGGTATTTTCCAGACTAAGAGTGGTCCACCGGTCCTCCAGGTTCGGGGGTTTTGCTCAGGGCTAACACACCTGACTGGTAAAACAAAATCGTTATGGAAACTCCAATGAATAATCCTACATCTGTGTACAACGGTATTCCTGAGTTTCCACCCGGACTGACAGTAGTGAAAACTGAGTTACTGACACAATAAAGGAACCCCTGAAACCACCAGAGATGGAGGACCTTCATTGCTGTCTTAAACGCCAATGGCATAACAGGCAGTAGGCTTACTGACAGAGTCCATGAAGGAGTTATTCAGCACTTCAGATACCACAGCAATCTCTCAGCATTCCACTGAGCTACAGGTAAAATGAAACTGACTGTGACAAAAGAAGATGTTGTAATCTGATGTTACCTGAGATTCAGAAGAGATGACAACATATACACCCAGTGACCACCGTCTCACGGCAGCTATAACCAGACTTTTCTGTGCTTCAATTGGTCAAATGGTGACTGTTCCGGCTGATCTGGCTGTGATCTTGTTGAATGGCAGAACGAGCTCAGTGGGACAGATGCCCTCTCCTGCTCCTAGTTCTTATTATCCATGTACCTTTGATTCATCATTAGTATACCTGTCACAATCTCTGCCTCTGGCAGACAAGCTGTTCTTTGACTGCTAACCTTCGTCTCCTCAATGGCTGACATATGACTCCAAACACACCAATATGGCTGACTCTTACCTGCCCCCTTCAGGTGGATAATAAATGGTGGCATTGCTCGAGATGTTCACATCCCATGAAATTGTGTCCAGGGGACATTTTACCTCCCACTGAAGGAGAAGACAGGGGTAGGTTTAAACATCACAGCCACACAACCACTGCGGAAGCACGTACCATAGGAGAACTTTCAAAGGAGATGTCAAACCAAGACCCTGCTCATCCTCGTGGATGAGTGTAAAAGACCCCCTTGTGCTGTTGAAAGAAAACTGGCTTACTTATTGCCTGTTACACCACTGGCATTTAGGGCAGCAATGAAGATCCTCCATCTCCATCTGCCCTTGGCCACTCAGATGTAGAAGGATTCTTCATTGGTGTTTCTGTAACAATTTTTGTTTTATTTATCAGTGTTGCCAGCCCTGAGCTGAACCCCCAAAACTGGAGGAACTGTGGACCACTCTTAGTTTGGCCTTTACTCTTTGACCTGTCTGGCATAGATGACCCTACCAAGAGCCAAAGCATAAAGCCTTGACTCCAAACCATGACAAAGTTTCAATAGGTACATTTAATGTCAGAGAAATGTATACAATATACAAACATTTGTACATCCTGAAATTCTTTTTCTTCTCAAACATCCATGAAAACAGATGAGTGCCCCAAAGAATGAATGACAGTTAAATGTTAGAACCCCAGAGCACCCCCAGCTCCCTCCTCGCATGCACAAGCAGTAGCAAGGCAATGACCTCCCCAACCAGTGACCCCCACTGACTGCTCGAGTGTCAATAAAGATACAGACTTGCAGTACCCCAAGGACTACTTGTTCACCCAGTAATTCAACATACCACAGGGTCTCTCTCTCTCTAATAAGGGAAACAGAGGTGTCCCGTTTCACAGTGAGAGAGGAGGCATAACAAACAACTTGCTGATTTCTGATGTTAGAAGCCTGTTCCATCACTTTTTCTGAGCTCTGTGCCCAGAGAGTTGGCCCCAAGGCTCCAGTCTCTGGACACACAGCCCACGGCAGCTCACCCGCTGCTCCCAATATTCCGTGTTCTCCTGCGACGCCTCAATCAGGAGCACCGGCCTTGAGTCAGCCCGTCTCCAGATCCACAAAAATCCGGCACCCTGAAGGTGTGCTTGTCTTCCAGGCCGCATCCTTGGGACATCAAAAAGCGGCTGGTCGTGAGGCCCTGAGAGCAGGTCCCATTCCCGCAAAGAACTGAAGTCAGAGTGTAACTCTGAAAAAGGTAAAAAGAGATATTAAAGATAGAAATAGATCTGTTTCCAAAGATGCAAGCAAAGGAGTTGTTGTTTAGCGCCATCATCATGTCGTGGTTCTCTTGGAGAATTCAAAGAAAAGTGGGTGGATTATTCCTGGGATCAGTGTTTATATCTCACCCAACAACAAATGGATTGTTAAGCTAATTAGAGTCATTGAACAATTCAACATGGAGAAAAGGCCTTTCATCCCAACTCCTCGATGCTGGCCAATTTTCCCATCTAAGCTAGTCCCGTTTGTCTGAGTTTGGCCTATATCTCTCCCAGTTTTTTCCCTGGACATGGAAAGGAAAGTAGGACAAGCTCAGGAAGTCGCCTTTCTTAGCATGGCATGAATTGGGCTGAAGGGCCTATTTTTTTAGAGTGGACATGAAGAGGATGTTCCCAGTAGTGGGGGAGTCTGAGACCACAGGGCTCATCTTCAAAATAGAAGAGTGTGGCTTTAAAACAGAGATGAGGAGGAATTTCTTTAGCCAGGGGATCGTGAATCTGTGGAATTCATTGCCACAGATGGCTGTGGAGGCTGTCACTGGGTATATTTAGAGCGGATATCGATAGGTTCTTGATTAGTGAGGGCGTCAGAGGTTACGGGGAGAAGGCATGAGAATGAGGTTGAAGGAGAACATGTGTATGTGCGTGGGTGGGTGGGTCATAGGGAGGAGAAACAGGGCTTCGCTTGCTGTCTTTGCTGTGTTGTTTGTGTTCTGTGTGGTTCTGCTGAGCATTGTGGACGTGCTGTGTTGGCACTGGAATGTATGGTTAGAGACACAACACAGTAGCAGGCCCTCGTAGCTGTACGAGCTTGGACCACGCAACTACAACCATGTGACCAATTAACATACCTACTCCGGAATGTGGGAGGAAAGTGGAGTACCCGGACGAAACCCATGCGGTCATGGGGAGAACGTACAAACTCCTTACAGGCAGCAGCGGGAATTGAACCCCAAACGGTGATCGCTGGTTCTGTAATAGCATTACGCTAACCACTATGCTGTTGTGCCACCTACTTGTGGACCACCCCAAGCATATCCTTGGACATGTTGGTTGTTAACTTAAACAATGCTTTTCAGTGTATAATTCGATCTACATTTAATAAATAAATAAATCTGAATTGGTGAATCTGAGAAAAATAAGCCATGATCGAATGGAAATACAGAATCAATGGACTGAATAGCCTAATTCTGCTCGTATGTCTTATGATCTTATAAAGTTTTGGGATACCCTGAGAATGCAAAAAGTGCAAAAGATTCAGGATTGTTTTATGTTCCAGTACACAAGTGTAAAGGATTAGATTAGATTAGAGTATGAGGACACTCAGTCCTCGTTTATTGTCGTTTAGAAATGCATGCATTAAAAAAATGATACAATGTTCCTCCAGTATGATATCACAGAAACACAAGACAGACCAAGACTAAAACTGACAAAAACCACATAATTATAACTTATAGTTGCAACAGTGCAAAGCAATACCGTAATTTGATAAGAGCAGACCATGGGCACAGTAAAAGAAAGTCTCAAAGTCTGGATAGCCCCAACATCTCACGCAGACGGTAGAGGGGAGACACTCTCCCTGCCATGAGCTTCCAGTGCCGCAAACTTACCGATGCAACATCCCGGAAGCACCCGACTCTGAGTCCGTCCGAAAACTTCGAGCCTCCAACCAGCCCCCGACACCGAGCATCGAGCACCATCTCTGCCGAGCGCTTTGACCCCACACCAGCCAAGCAATAGGCAAAGCCGAAGACTCTGGGCCTTCCCCTCCAGAGATTTCGGATCACACAGTAGCAGCAGCAGCGACACAGGCATTTCAGAAGTTTCACTAGATATTCCTCCGTGCTCTCACGTCTGCCTCCATCAAATCAGAATTGTGCAGGAGAACAAAATAATAGTTACTATGGATCTGATGCAGCCCAAAGAAAACCATATGATAAAGAAAATAATAATATAAAAAACCACAATCAACGTAAATACATAAGATGGCTTATATACAAGTGATTCCCAACCTGGGGCCCACGGACTCTTTGCTTACTGGTATTGGTTCATGGCAAACAAAAGGATTGGCAATCCCTGGTATATACATGGATTAATTATAAGTACATAAAGTAACGTTAGACACAGGAGTGTCTGCACATACATAAGATGACTCTGATAGGAAATGATAAAGTAGTGGTGGTGGGGTGGGTTAGTGGGTGAAGGTGTTGATCAACCTGACAGCTTGGGGAAAGTAACTGTTTTAGGGTCTGGTGGTCCTGGGTCCCTGGCGTGAATATTACATAGCTCTCCTCCCTGATGGGAGTGAGACAAATAGCCTTTTTAAATCCTGTGCAGTGATGTCACTGAAATTCTCTCTTGCTGTAGAACCAGCCCGCAGGATTCTTCCCCCAAGAGATGTTTTGTCTTCTCTTCATCAGTTCAGTGTCTCAGCCTGTACATAAACAGCTGCCAGTTCCGTAGGCTGTGAGAGGCCTTGATATGGCAGTGATGTGCGATAATACCTTGTACCTCATTGCCTGATCTCGTGTTTGCTTTCACGGGCTGGTCCTCTTTGTACACTTGAGGTGGGGGGAAGGGAGCAGTTTGGTTTGACAAGTTGACATCTTTATTTTGACAATAGCTGCTTAGGACATGGAATGTCCCTTCCAGCTGCTTTCCTCTGTCTATAACAGGAGGTTATCCCTGGAGTATAGTGAACTGTGGGTCAGGTAGTTCGGTCATTTCCTTCAATAGCATGCTGGACCTGCTTGTGAACTAGCGGGAGAGTGATGGGAGCTTTGGGATGGCGCAGTAGTGTAGTGGTTAATATAACTCTGTTAGAACACCTACAACCTGGGTTCAATTCACGCCGCTGTCTGTAAGGAACCTACTAGCCTGTATGTCTTTGGACTATGGGAGGAAACTGGGGCCCCCGGAGGAAACCCACGCAGTTATGGTGAGAATGTACCAACTCCTTACAGAAAACAGCGGAATTGAACTCAGATCACTGGCACTGTCAAGTGTTACGCTAGCTGCTACCCTACCTTGCCACCCTTTGCAAGGTTAGTCAAAGGAATTACTACTCTGTATTCACTGCTGTGTGCCTGAGAATAAGTGTTTTATCGTGTTACTCAGAGCATCCTCTGCTCTTCCAGCACCAGACATTAGCAACTGATGACTTGAAATATTAACTCTGCATCCGTCCCCACAGTTTTTATTTCAGTTTTCCCAGCATTCGCAGTTCTTTTTAATTTCCAGGGCTATATATAGGGAAAACATTTGCGGTGACCCAGGCTCTGGCACAGAATCGCGACAGATGGAACAGACTGGTGCAAAGCTTGTCATGACGGCGCCCCTGACGACTCCACCAGGAGATAAGGGTGCAAGGAAGGAAGGAAGGAAGGATATCACTGGAGGGCAGGACTGAACCCGATGAAGCAGCAGCACTACCTGCTGCACCACCCTGCCATTTTGACGTATAGTGTCATTGTGTTGGTTGGTGTTTTAAGCTTAAAGGCAAGAAAGTGAACTCATAATGCAATTCTTTCGTGACGTTGAGAGCCAGCAGGCTTGAGTGAGCATCAGAATTGGAATCAGGCTTATTATCACTGACATATAGTATGTCATGAGATTTGTTTTTCTAATGGTAGCAGTAGAATTTATTTGTTCATTCACTATGTGCCTTGTTGTATGACATAGGTGATCACGGTCTTTCCATGACCATGATTGTTCCTGGCAAATTTTTCTACAGAAGTGGTTTGCCCTTGCCTTCTTCTGGGCAGTGACATTACAAGACAGGTGACCCCAGCCGTTACCAATGCTCTGCAGAGATTGCCCTGCGTCGGTGGTCACATAACTGATATGCACTAGCTACTCATATGACCATCCACCACCCGCTCCCGTGGGTTCACATGATCCTGACTGGGGGTGGGGGGGGGGCAAAGAAGGTGCTACACCTTGCCCAAGGGTGACCTGTAGGCTAGCAGAGGAAAGGAGTGCCTCACACCTCCTTTGGTAGAGACGTATTTCACCCTGCCACCGAAGCAGTACAATACAATACATAACAAATTACAATACTATAAGTTACAATGCAATGTAAAACAAATTTGATTTGTCCTGTGTTTTCTTCTCATATTATTCTGGAGGAACGTTGTATCATTTTTTAATGCATGCATTTCTAAATGACAATAAACGAGGACTGAGTGTCTTCATAATCTAATCTAAACAAGTAGTGCAAGACAGGTAAATTGCGATCATGTTCATGGCTTCATGGACTATTCAGAAATCTGATGGTGGAGGGGAAGAAGCTGTTCCTAACACATTGAGTGTGTGTCTTCAGTCTCCTGTACCTCCTCCCAGATGTTAGTAATGAGCAGAGGCCATGTTCTAGATGGTGAGAGTCCTTAATGAGGGATGCTGCCTTCTTGAGTTTCTACTTTCCTATCCATGGCTTGAGCCTGTGATGGAGACAGTAGATAGGATGGTTAAGAAGACGTAAGGCATGCTTGCCTTCATTGGTTGGGACACTCAGAATGAGATTAATGTCACAGATATATATATCTTGGTTAGGCTGGATCTTCAGTAGAATATGGGGGCTTTAGAAAGGGTGCAGAAGAGGTTTGCAGGATGCTATTTGGAATCGCAATCAGGTTTATTATCACTGACATATGAAATTTGTTGTTTTGTGGCAGATGTACAGTAACATTAAAAGGTACTATACAGTAAGTCACAATATAAAATAAGATGAATAAATAATACAAAAGAGGTAGAGCAGTTCATGGACTGTTCAGAAATCTGATAGTGGAGCGGAAAAGGCTGGTCCTAATGGGCTGAGTGTGGGTCTTCAGGCTGCTGAACCTCCTGTGCCAGAGCCACAATCCCAGGGCCGATGGTAGACCCGAGCCAAAGGGCCAGACCCCTGTCTGCACTCTCTGATTACCCACAGATCCTCAGCCTTGATATCAGATAATTGAATGTGGGCTCAGCATTGCGCAGTGCAGCGCTGAACTCGTGCCTGACAGCTGAAGTAATCTGATGAACTGCTCGGACACACAGCAAGTCACTGGAAACAAAGAGCTTGTGCATAATGTAACAAGGACGGAAAGCTTTAAGTGAATTTAATGTCCTAATCCAATCTCAGAGTTATGATGATATTGGTAAACTGAAGGAGCTTTGCTTTTGATGATTTATGCTGTCATATGAGTGCTTTGATTAGATCATCAACTCATAATTCAGTTTGAAATAATCACCGGGGACAGGGTTGTCCTGTTTAGTTTGGTTTTAAACTGGGTGATATTTCCTGATGTTGCTTATGGGTATTTTGGGGCTTAGAGCATGGTGCAGTGGTTATAGTTGTAAGTAATTGAGAAATGTCCTCTTAAAGGTCTCCTGAATATAAGCCAGGTTTTTGCGGTCTGTCCGTACAATAAAAGGATTCTTGGACCCCTCAAGCCAGTGACGCCATTCCTCCAATGCCAACTTCACCGTGAGCAGCTCTCTATTTCCATCTCTGTCAGGGATAGCCGCCTGGAGAAGAATGCACGTGGGTGCAGTTTATTGTCCAAAGGTGTCTGTTGAGACGAAACTGCACCCACTCCGAAGTCCGAGGCGTTCACCTCCACGATTAGGCGTTTAGGCGGGAACTGCTGTTTGAGTTCTGAAAAAGCAACCTCCACTTCAGTAGGCTGCTCGTTGATCTCTTCGTGCTGTTAGCAGAGCCGCCACTGAGCTGAATTTCCTGACGAACTTTCTGTAAAAGTTGGCAAATCCTAGGAACCGTTGGACTTGTTTCACACTAGGTGGTTGCGGCCAACCTCTGACTGCCTGTGTCCTAGTAGGGTCCATCTTTAGATTGGTGTTAGAGATGATAAAACTCAAAAATAAAATGGTGGTTATGTAAAATTCAGATTTTTCCAGCATGATCTAGAAGCTGCTTGAAAATATCTCTGAGGTGAGTGACATGCTCCTCTGTGGACTTAGAGAAAATTAGGTTGTCATCCAAGTAGATAAAGGTCTACTTATGGAGAAGATTCCAGAGCATGTCACTTATGAAGGCCTGGAAAACTGCTGACATGTTAGCAAGGCCAAAGAGCATGGCCTGGTACTCATAGTGCCCTGTTGGTGTGTTGTATGCAGCCTTCCACTCACCATCCTCCTTTGGATAGACAGATAGATAGATATACCTTATTAATCCCGAGGGAAATTGGGCTTTGTTACAGCTGCACCAACCAAGAATAGAGCGTAAATATAGCAATACAAAAACCACCAACAATCAAACAACAAAATGCAAACTATGCCAGATGGAAAATAAGTCCAGGACCAGCCTATTGGCTCAGGGTGTCTGACCCTCCACGGGAGGAGCAGCACGTTCGATGGCCACAGGCGGGAACGACCTCCCGTGACCCCAGTGTTGTATCTCGGTGGAATGTGGCTGAAGTCCAACAGTAAAAAGTTCAATATCCGGTCTACAACCACGTTCCTGGATCGTAATATGACCCGGGTTGCACCATCTGTTGTTAGCCAGAACAGTAAGCACCCAACTCCTTTACGCTTACCGCTCTCAGTGTACTTCCGGTCAGCCGGAACGGTCTGGAAGCCGTCCATGGAGAAGTTTTGATCGGGAATGTCCTCATGCAGCCCCGTTCCAGTGAAGCACATAACACTTATGTGAACCCGGTTGTATGTACTCCACAAGTCTAGCTTCAAGAATACTCTTGCCCCTTGGAGAACCTTGAAGGCGGTGTTCATAAGTGGAACGAGGTAACGACTCTAGGAAGCTATGTGATTCAGCCCTCTATTGTCAATGGATGGCTGCAGGCTTCCATCCTTTTTCCGTATGAAGAAGAAGCCCACATCGGCTGGTGATGTAGAGAACTTAATTAATCCCATTGCAAGAACCTCTTTTCTGTACTCCTCCATAGCAATCCTCTCCGGGCCTGACAGTAAGTATAATTGAGCCCATGGAGGACAAACGAGTACCAGGCAGTAGGTTAATTGCTCAATCGTAGGGTTGGTGTGGTGGAGCAGTTGAGGTCTTTCCTTCACTGAAGACCTCTTCCAAATCCTTGTAGACGGAGGGAATTTTGACCGGATTGGGTGTTGCAGTTACCCCTGACATCCCTCTGAGGATGACTCCTGAGGCTCCTTAGGTAATGGAGATAATTCGGCATACCTCAGAGTCTCCTCCATAGGTTCACTAGAGTCTTGAGTCTGTATCTGCAGGCGACGGCAAAGAGGTGTTACAAATAGTCTTTGTCCTCCTGGGAATAAGCTCCAACAGCCTACGTTATGGAGACTTTCCCTTAGATGGGACCTGGCGACTGGATCCCTTAGGCTTGGGTGCTAGAGCTTCAGAATTCTTAGGCACCTCCTTGGTAGGCTTCTTGGCCTGCTCCTGAACTAGAGACCCTGTCTGTCCATTTTCAACGCACCCCTGACAGGATCAGGAGTCACATGGTCCTATTGATTGGAGCTGGCTTATCTGACCTTGAAGGCAGGGCTAGGTCTCCCAAAGGCTTTAGGTCACCCCAGGCAAAAGTCTGCCTCCTCGTCGGCCGCTGATCTCGGGAGAATCTGGGAGTCAGAATATCAAACCGAAAACAATCCCTCTTGCAATGACTTGACCATGCAATGATGCTTCATCCCTTCCAGTTCATGGAAGGGTTATGCTTGGACAGCCAAGGGTGCCAGAGGATCGGAGGTATGTGGAAAGAATTGATGATATGGAAACAAATGTCCTCCGCATGTTCCACCTATCCTTATTCACAAAACCAATGTCTGCTGCAGGATCTGCGCAGAACCATGAGAACGACCATCCAGGACAGTTACTGGAATGGGCCAGGATATCCCCACCTTCAGCATGACCCCAGACTCAGTAGGGCTGGGAGTAAAGGCTGCTACTGTCACAGTCCTCTTGACACTGGACAGTCTGAGCAGTTTTCCCGACAGCTGTAGCTTGAGACATTTCGCCCGCAGTAACCTCGACTCTGACGCCGGGACCTGCCGTCGGTGGAGTCTTGTGCTGCTGACCTGCATTGGCTTGACAGGATCTTGTGCAGGAATTGGGCTGGTCATTGCCCGAGGTTGGGAAGTGGAACTGTGACGTGATGAGGCCGGTCTTGGGCTAGCCCTCTTTGATCTCCAGAGATAGTCCCACTTTCACTCTCCAGGCGATTATTGAAGTGGATGGACAGGTCAGTTAGAGCCTGTAAGTCCTCCACTGGCTCTCCCAAGGCAAGGATATCCTTTACTTCACTTGGAGTCCGTGGTGGTACAACATGGTCAAGGCCTGCTTGTTTTAGCCACACACTTTGGCCAAAGTCCGAAACTCAGTAACTTAGTTGGCTGCTGACCAACTACACTGATGCACCTTTATCAGATGGTCCGAGGCTCTTTTAGCTCTGGCGGGTTGATGGAACACCCACTTCGTGGTATTCATGAATTCTTCCAAGTCTCTGACCAATGGTCCCAATGCGCAGTGGCCCAGGCCAGAGCGCTCCCAGTCAGGAGGGAGATCATGAAGGCCACCTTTTCACGCTCTGTAGGGAACTGGGACAAGTGGAGTTCAAACACCAACAAACACTGAGTGAGGATGCTGTGGCAAGAACACGGGTCACCACCGAATCTCTCCGGGGTGGGAAGATGGACTGGCTCCATAGAGCGACCAGCAGCTTCACCCGAGAGATTCCGGGTTCCTCCTAATGATAGTTGGCACATGGCAACCTGGAGGTTGTGTATCTCCTGGCTCTGTCTTGAAATTTTCCCGCTGTGGCTGCACACAGCTGACGAGAGGCTCTGATACCCTGCTGGGTCCATGAGAGGCTCAACTGTACTGTGATGAGAGACCTAGGCGAGGATGGGTAGGACCCAAACGTTGGAATATCTGAGACTAGAATCGAGACATGAAATAAGGATCGGGTTCTAAAATAGATGCTAGACGAGAATCCAAAGTTGAGCTGATCGTTGAGCACCAAACTCATTTCAGGTGTTCATTCAATATTAAAATTCAGGCGCCAAAACATGGCTGCCAATTAGTGGGGCAGGCTTGAGTCTTTCCAGATTCCGGAGAGTGGGAGCGCCTATAAACTCTGGAAGCCGGTGCGGTTGAGTAAGTATCGTAACATATGTGTGAGGAAAGGGGTAGATTCATCTTCTTGTCAGTTAAAAAGTCAGCACAGCATTGTGGGCCGTAGGACCTGTATGTACTGCGCTGTACTGTTCTATGTCCTATGATAGAAGTGTATAAGATGAAAAGACAGCCAGAAACTTTTTTCCCAGGATGACAATGGTTAATATGAGAGGGCATAACTTTTGTGGTGATTGGAGGGAAATATAGGGTGGATGTCAAGGGTAGGTATTTACACAGAGAATGGTGGATGCATGGAACCATTGTATGCTAGGGGTGGTGGTAGAGGCAGATACACTAGGGATGTTTAAGAGACACTTAGACAGGTACATGGATGGTAGAAAAATCCAGATCAATGTGACAGTGAAGGGTTACATTGATCTTGAAATTGGTTAAATAATCGGCACAACATCGTGGGCCAAATGGTCTGTATTATGTTGTACTGTCCTATTTCCAGCATCTGCACAATCTCCTGTGCCTTGTACAATCTGCATTTGTAATAAGTTTACATGAAACATCTTAAAGTGTATCCCTCAATGAGTAACACCCACTGCAGACACAGGGAGGGTGTGATGTCTGTCTTTTCCACAGTGAAATGCGGTGAGTTCTAGCGGCCGCACCTGCAAACCTTTATGGGAAGCATGGTAATTCCTCCAGCTGGATTGCAATAAAGACGGCCACAGCAGTGGAGCATGAGCGCCCCCTGTGACAAATAAGAAGACTGCAGCAGGCTGCCACTAGCAGCTCAATCAGGACAGGCATTATTTTCGAGTCTTTGCCACGCCATCGGAGATATCACTGCAGGGATTAGAATTGAGGCATTTATTAGAATTAATTTATATTGAATTAATTCCTTTAAAAAGCATAACTGACAGACACACAACATACACAAACTGCTGGAGGAACTCAGCATGCCAGGCGGCATCTATGGAAAAGAGAATAGTCAACGTTTCGGGCCGATACCCTTCAGCAGAACTGACAAATGTGGGCTCAATTGTAACATTTAAGAGAACTTCGGATAAGTACATGGATGGGAGGGATATGGGGGGCTGTGATCTGGGTGCAGGTCGATGGAAAGAGACAGAAGAACAGGTCAGCATTGGCTAATGGGCTGAAGGAGCTGTTTCTGTGCTGGAGTACTTAATGACTATGTTCTGTCCTGAACTGTGTATTTCCTCTGCTGTTTCACAGAACTTACGGTGTATATTAACACAAAAGACTCTGCAGATGCTGGAAATCCAGAGCGATACACACAAAATGCTGGAGGAACTCAGCAGGTCAGGCAGAATCTATGGGGAGGAATAAGCTGTTAACATTTTAGGCTGAGACCTTTCATCAGGACCGAAATGTCAACTGATTATGTTCTCTGACCCGCTGAACTGTATAAATTCATTTTCAAAGACGATACAACTCATTATTCTCTATTATTTATTCATTCGCTGTATTTGCACGATTTGTCGATGGCTTATTTCTCTCCATTGATGCTGCATCCAGCATTTTGTGTGTGTTGCTTATGGTGTACATTTATATTCCTGTGCTAATTTGAATCTTATAAAAATTATTTTGTGTTAAATTTTAATTTTAAAGAAATTGTGTGTCAGAAGTGTGGACCAAATCCATCACTTTAATGATGGGAGCATCTGAGTAAGCTGCATTAGCTCAGCTATTCCTGAGTCAGAAATTTTCTTTGGTTCAAGACCTATTCCAGAGCACTGAGTCCATAATCTCAAAGATTCAAAGTACATTTATTATCAAAGTACTCTGAGATTCGACCTCCTGCAGACAGCCATGAAACCAAGAAACACCATGGAACACTTACAAAGGAGAGATCCGACAGTTAACTCGTGAAGGAAGAACAAATTGCACAAATGGCAAAAAGTGACCGGACAACACATAGAATATCAAACATCAAAGCGGGAGTCCAGGCGTTTTCAGTTCAGTTCAGCGCTGCACCGCCAGCTGACTGTGGGCTGCAAAGACAGTCTTCGCCACCCCAGTCCACACTGAAGCACCCTGACTGAACTGCTCAGAGCCAGCAAAAAAAAAGAGTAACCAGAATCAAGAAACACATGCAACTTGAACCTCAAAGGCCCCCAAAATGAGTCCACAGCCTCAAGACCAGCCATGGTTGCAAACTTGTGGAAGGGAAGGCAGCCCGGCTGAGATAGAAAGTAGGAGCAGAAGAGAAATGCAAAATGCTGGAGAACTCAGTGGGTCAGGCAGCATCTGTGGAGGGAAATGAACAGTCCCCAGTAGGAGTTGACTATTTAGTCCTTCAGGCCATTCCACAGTCAGAGGTCACTTTATTAGGTACGCCTGTACACACCCTTGCTAATACAAATATCTAATCATGTGGCAGCAACTCAATGAAGAAAAGTATGCAGATATAGTCAAGAGGTTCAGTTGTTGTTCAGATCAAACATCAGAATGAGGAAGAAATATGATCTAAGTGACTTTGACTGTGGAATGATTGTTGGTGCCAGACAGGGTGATCTGAGTATCTCAGTAATTGCTGATCTCCTGGAATTTTCATGCATGACAGTCTCGAGAGTTTACAGAGAATGGTGCAAAAAAACCCCCAAAAAAAAGCAGTGAGTGGCAGTTCTGTGGGTGAAAATGCCTTGTTAATGAAAGAGGTCAGGATAATGAATGGCCAGAGTGGTTCAAGCGAACTTAAATAACCACGCGTTACAACAGTTGTGTGCAGAAGAGCATCTCTGAATGCACAACATTTTGAACCTTGAAAGTGGATGGGCTACAGCAGCAGAAGACCATGAACATACACTCAATAGCCACTCTATTAGGTACCTTTTGTACCTAATAATGTGGCCACTGAGCATATATGAACCTGGCTTATCATCAACCTCAATACATGTTCCTGCCCTCTCCATATATTCATTGATGCCTTTTGTGTCTACAGTAAAATCTGACTTCTTCAGTAGCTTGGCCTCTACGGTGCTCTGTTGTAGAACATTCCACACCTTCGTACCCTCTGAGTGAAAGTATTTCTCCTTACCACAGTCCGGGATTGTGACCACTGACCCTTTTCCTTCTCATCCTAATGAAGGGTCTTGGCCCACATGATTGACTGTTTATTTCCCTCCACAGATGATGCCTGACTGGCTGAGTTCCTGCAGCATTGTGTGTGTGTTACTCAAGGTTTCTAGCATTTGCAGAATGTCTTGTGTTTTGTCTGTAACCTAGCCCTGCTGCATCAACATTAATTATCTACGAAAGTTATGTCTGCTGTAAAGCTCAACAAATACTGTTTGGACTTTTACAAGTTATTTAGGGTGAGATTGCCCTGGAATATATGCATAGGTCCAATTTGTCTACGTAAGGATGGAAAGCAAATGTTCTAGCAGAGTCTCTCGTAGGGTGGGGGTGGAGGGTGAAGGAATTCTCCTGTGAGGAGATATTAGTCTTAGAATACTTCAGAAGAATTAGAAGTGATCTTATTGAAACATACAAAATCCTTCTCAGGGTTGTTGTGGATGTGGTGTTTTCTAGGCCTCTACAAGAGTCACAGCACCAAAATAAAGGGTAGGATAGTCAGGACAGAAAGGAGAGTAAATTTTTTCACCCAAAAGGCAGTGAATCTATGTAATTCTCTATACAAGAGGGCTATGGAGACTCAGTTGCTGAGTGTATCGAAAGAAATGGTTGATAGACTTTTTGGTTTCAATTGGGGAATATGGGGTTAGTGGCACAGAGGGGTCCTGAGGTAAGGATCAGCCATGAGTATTTCTGTTTTTGCACATTTTTAATAATCTATTCAATATGTGTAATTGATTTACTTGTTTATTTATTATTATGTTTTATTTTATTTATTATTATTATTTTTCTCTCTCTGCTAGATTATGTATTGCATTGAACTGCTGCTGCTAAGTTAACAAATTTCTTGTCACACGCCGGTGTTAATAAACCTGATTCTGATTCTGATTATACTGAATGGTGAACAGGCCTGCTTCGACAGGCTGTCACTGAGTTACAGACAGCTGTATTACCAATACCCTTACATATAAGCAAGCTCGCATATTATTATGTTCAAAAGTTCGATGTACATACATATGTATGTCTAGGACTTCCTATGAGGAGTTAGTTTTAGTGTCTTCTCTCTCTCTACTTTCAGTAATTCTAGTACTCTCTAGTTCAGGGGTCAGACAGGCGATTCTGTGGATGCAGGAAAGAAACGCGGATGGTAGTTTGCCTCCCAGGTGCCAGGGCCCGGGATGTTTCTGATCGCATCCATGGTATCCTGAAGTGGGAAGGAGAATAGTCAGAGGTCGTGGTGCATATTGGTACTAATGACATAGGCAGGAGACGGGAGGAGGTCCTGAAAGCAGACTACAGGGAGTTAGGAAGGAAGTTGAGAAGCAGGGCCTCAAAGGTAATAATCTTGGGATTACTGTCTGTGCCACGTGACAGTGAGTATAGGAATAGAGTGAGGTGGAGGATAAATGCGTGGCTGAGGGATTGGAACAGGGAGCAGGGATTCAGATTTCTGGATCATTGGGACCACTTTTGGGGCAGGTGAGACCTGTACAAAAAGGACGGGTTGCACTTGAATCCCAGGGGGACCAATATCCTGGCGGGGAGGTTTGCAAAGGCTGTTGGGGAGAGTTTAAACTAGAATTGCTGGGGGGTGGGAACCGAACTGAAGAGACGGAAGAAGAGGTGGTTGGCTCACAAATAGAGAAAGCTTGGAGACAGTGCAAGAGGGAGGATAGGCAGGTGATAGAGAAGGGACATGCTCAGACTGATGGTTTGAGATGTGTCTATTTTAATGCAAGGGGTATTATGGACAAAGCGGATGAGCTTAGAGCATAGATCAGTATTTGGAGCTATGATGTTGTGGCCATTACAGAGACTTGGATGGCTCAGGGGCAGGAATGGTTACTTCGAGTGCCAGGTTTTAGATGTTTCAGAAAGGACAGGGAGGGAGGCAAAAGAGGTGGTGCGTGGCACTGTTGATCAGAGATGGTGTCACTGCTGCAGAAAAGGAGGAAGTCATGGAAAGATTGTCTACGGAGTCTCTGTGGGTGGAAGTTAGGAACAGGAAGGGGTCAATAACTCTACTGGGTGTTTTTTATAGACCACCCAGTAGTAACAGGGACATCGAGGAGCAGATAGGGAGACACATTCTGGAAAGGTTTAATATAACAGGGTTGTTGTGGTGAGAGATTTTAATTTCCCAAATACCGATTGGCTTGTCCCTAGAGCGAGGGGCTTAGATGGGGTGGAGTTTGTTAGGCATGTTCAGGAAGATTTCTTGACACAATATGTAGATAAGCCTACAAGAGGAGAGGCTGGTCTTGATCTGGTATTGAGAATTGAACCTGGTCAGGTGTCAGGTCTCTCAGTGGGAGAGCATTTTGGAGATAGTGATCACAATTCTATCTCCTTTACCATAGCTTTGGAGAAGGATAGGAACAGACAAGTTAGGAAAGCGTTTAATTGGAGTAAGGAGAAACATGAGGCTATCAGGCAGGAACTTGGAAGCATAAATTGGAAACAGATGTTCTCAGGGAAACATATGGAAGAAATGTGGCAAATGTTCAGAGGATATTTGCCTGGAGTTCTGCATAGGTACGTTCCAATGAGACAGGGAAAGGTTGGCAGGGTACTGGAACCGTGGTGTACAAAGGCTGTTGTAAATCTAGTCAAGAAGAAAAGAAGAGCTTAGGAAAGGTTCAAAAAACTAGGTAATGATAGAGATCTAGAAGATTATAAGACTAGCAGGAAGGAGCTTAAGAATGAAATTAGGAGAGCCAGAAGGGGCCATGAGAAGGCCAAGGCGGACAGGATTAAGGAAAACCCCAAGGCGTTCTACAAGTATGTGAAGGGCAAGAGATAAGACACGAAAGAATAGGACCAATCAAGTGTGACAGTGGAAAAGTATGTATGGAACTGGAGGAGATAGCAGAGGTACTTAATGAATACTTTGCTTCAGTATTCACTATGGAAAAGGATCTTGGTGATTGTAGGGATGATTTACAGTGGACTGAAAAGCTTGAGCATGTACATATTAAGGAACAGGATGTGCTGGAGCTTTTGGAAAGCATCGTTGGATAAGTCACTAGGACCGGATGAAATGTACCCAGGCTACTGTGGGAGGTGAGGGAGGAGATTGCCGAGCCTCTGGTGATGACCTTTGTGTCATCAGTGGGGACGGGAGAGGTTCCGGAGGATTAGAGGGTTGCAGATGTTGTTCCCTTTTTCTAGAAAGGGAGTAGAGATAGCCCAGGAAATTATAGACCAGTGAGTCTTACTTCAGTGGTTGGTTAGTTGATGGAGAAGATCCTGAGAGGCAGGATTTTTGAACATTTTGAGAGGGATAATATGATTGGAATAGTCAGCATGACTTTATCAAAGGCAGGTCGTACCTTAGATTAGATTCAACTTTATTGTCATTGTGCCGAGTACAGATACAAAGCCAATGAAATGCAGTTAGCATCTGACCAGAACTGCAAAGAATAGTGTTACTTACAAAATAGCTGCGAATAAAAAAAAGTGCTACAGCACACAAATATAAAAGTACTGAGACAGTACAATATGGATGCAGTACTGCTTAGCACTGTGATGAGAGGTTCAGCAGTGTCACAGCCTCAGGGAAGAAGCTCTTCCTGTGCCTGCTGGTGCGGGAGCGGAGGCTCCTGTAGTGCCTACCGGATGGGAGGAGAGTAAAGAGTCCATGGTTAGGGTGAGATGCATCCCTGATAATGCTTTTCGCCCTGCCCAGGCAGCATTTATGGTTGATGTCCTCAATGGTGGGCAATTGGGTGCCGATAATCCGCTAGGCAGTTTTCACCACACACTGGAGTGCTTTGCAGTCCGATATGGGACAATTGCCATACCACATTGCGATACGGGACATCATTTATGAGCCTGATTGAATTTTTTGAGGATGTGACTAAACACATTGCTGAAGATAGAGCTGTAGATGTAGTATATATGGATTTCAGCAAGGCATTTGTTAAGGTACCCCATGCAAGGCTTATTGAGAAAGTAAGGAGGCATGGGATCCAAGGGGACATTGCTTTGTGGATCCAGATCTGGCTTGCCCACAGAGGCAAAGAGTGGTTGCAGACGGGTCATATTCTGCATGGAGGTTGGTGACCAGTGGTGTGCCTCAGGGATCTGTTCTGGGACCCCTACTCTTCATGATTTTTGTAACTGACCTGGATGAGGAAGTGGAGGGATGAGTTAGTAAATTTGCTGATGACACAAAGGTTGGGGGTGTTGTGGATAGTGTGGAGGGTTGTCAGAGATTACAGTGGGACATTGATAGGATGCAAAACTGGGCTGAGAAGTGGCAGATGGAGTTCAACCCAGGTAAGTGTGAGGTGGTTGATGTTGGTAGGTCAAATATGATGGCAGAATATAGTATTAATGATAAGACTCTTGGCAGTGTGGAGGATCAGAGGGATCTTGGGGTCCGAGTCCATAGGACACTCAAAACTGCTGCACAGGTTGACTCTGTGGTTATGAAGGCATACAGTGCATTGGCCTTCATCAATCATGGGATTGAATTCAGGTGCCGAGAGTTAATGTTGCAGGTATATAGGACCCTGGTCAGACCCCACTTGGAGTACTGTGCTCAGTTCTGGTCGCCTTACTATATGATGGATGTGGAAACCATAGAAAGGGTGCAGAGGAGATTTACAAGGATATTGCCTGGGTTGGGGAGCATGCCTTATGAGAATAGGTTGAATGAACTCGGCCTTTTCTCCTTGGAGCAACAGAGGATGAGAGGTGACCTGATAGAGGTGTATAAGATGATGAGAGGCATTGATCATGTGGATAGTCAGAGGCTTTTTCCCAGGGCTGAAATGGCTAGCACAAGAGGGCACAGTTTTAAGGTGCTTGGAAGTAGGTACAGAGATATCAGGGTTAAGTTTTTTACTCAGAGAGTGGTGAGTGCGTGGAATGGGCTGCTGATGACGGTGGTGGCGGCGGATACGATAGGGTCTTTTAAGATACTCCTGGACAGGTACATGGAGCTTAGAAAATTAGAGGGGTATGGGTAACCCTAGGTAATTTCTCTGGTGAGGACATGTTCGGCACAGCTTTGTTGGCCAAAGGGCCTGTATTGTGCTGTACATTTTCTATGTCCTTATGTTTCTAATTGTTCTTTCCCATGAAAAATGCTGGAGGAACCAGCAGGTCAAGCAGGGGAGGGGAATAAACATTTGACATTTCAGGCTGAGTACTGATGAGTTCCTGCTGCACTTGATGTGTGTTGCTCAAGATTTCCCACATCTGTGGAATCTCTTGGGTTTATTTTGTTTCTTTTGTGTTTTTGATGCAAACCATTACAATACAGTGGAGGTGTTAAACAATTTTTGTCTATCTTCTGACTTACAGACAAAAGGCACTTAAAGGCGTCTGTAAAAACACAACCCATTTGTTACCTATGCTACTTTTGTTCTTGTGTTCTAAAAACTTGTAAACTCAGCCAGCTCCATCATGGGCAGTAGCCTCCTCAACATCCGCGAGACGGTGCCTCAAAAAGGCAACTTCCATCATTAAGGGCCGCCATTACCCAGGAGTGCTCCCTTCTCATTGCTACTGTTGGGTAGGAGATACAGGAGCCTGAAGACACACACTCAACGTTTCATGGACTGCTTCTTCCCCTCCGCCTTCAGATTTCTGAATGGCTGATGAACACATGAACACTTCCTCAGTATTTTCTCTTTGTTTTTCACACTACTTATTTAATTTATTTTAATATATACTTCTCATTGTAGTTTATAGTTCTTATTGCTATGTATTGCAATGTCCTCCAAGAAACCTGCATGGTTTGGAGGTCTGTGTCCCTCAATGACTCGGAGAACTATGCTGCCTGGAGTCAGGGCTTTATGCTTTGGTATGGTAGGGTCATCCATGCCAAACAGGTCAAAGCATAGAGGTCAGACTAAGAGTAGTCCACCAATCCTCCAGGTTTGGGGGTTCAGCTCAGGGTTAACAGCCCTGACTGGTAAAACAAAATGGTTACAGAAACAGCAATGAAGAATCTTTCTACATCTGAGTGCGACGGTATTCCTGAGTCTCCACCCGGGACTTGTATGACTGACAGTGGTGAAAACTGAGAGGAAGCTACTGACATGACGAAGGAAGCTCTGAAGATCACTAGAGAAGGTGGTTCATTGCTGTCCTAAACTCCAGCTGTGTAATGGCCAGTAAGTATTGCAATGCAGTGCTGTTGCAAAACAACAAATTTCACAACTTATGCTGGTGATATTAAACCTAATTCTGATTCTGAACCACATTTGGTGAAAATTAGCCACTGGCTCCATACTCATTGCCTGTCTATTGACAATCAAGAACAGGCAAGCTTTTGTGTCTCAGGCGTCAGACAGCAGTGAAGATACCCGATCGTTTTTACCGTGTTTAATATTCAGTGCAGTCAGACCTGAGCTTGATTTGTGACCTGTATGATTGCTGTTATCTCAGCCTCATCATGAGCTGAGCAATCGAGAGCTGTGTATTTGATTGAGGTTCTATCTCTTGTGTAATCATGAATCTTCCCTGCAAACATTTCAATTAGAAACGCAATTTCACTCCATAGACCCAGGGGAGGTCCAGGGATGCCTTCAATCACCCGCCGATAATCACCCAGGCTGTCAGTCCGCCACCAGGAATACACTAAAGATATTAGTGTCCTGGGTTCTTTTTGCTCATTTAATATCGAACTCAGTACAGATGCAAATCTGTACTACCTTACCAACCCCCCACCCCCTCACCACTACTTAATCATTTCCTGGCAGAGTTACCTCATGTACCGATACTTCCATACCTGGCACCACTTTAGTGCCAAACACGGTGCAGATGCAAATCAGCAAGCCTTGTGAAGTGGTCAAAATCTGAAGTAAAACTTCAAGATTCAAGATACTTTATTGTTTTTCATCAATAGTCAAGTGTAAGGGAGAACGAAATGATAGTTTCTCTAGATCCGATGCAACATTAAAAAATATATAAATATGAAATATTAACTTTCATACATGGACAGATTGTTTGTACATAAAATGATGCTAGGTATAGGAGTATCTGTATGTAAGGTGACTCTGACAGGATATGATAAAGTAGTGATGATGGAGGGTGTGGTGGACTGGGTTCATGGGTGGAGGTGTTGATCAGCCTGCCCTCTTGGGGGAAGTGACTATTTCTGAGTCTGGTGGTCCTGGCACGGATGCTGCGTAGCCTCCTCCCTGATATGAGTGGGACAAATAGTCCGTGAGAGATCCTCCTGGCCTTTTTCTGCATGTCCTTGATGGTGGGTAGGCTGGTGCCCATTGTAGAGCCTTCCTGTCAGAGGCTGTGCAGTTTCTAAACCACCGTGGAACACATGGGAAATAACAGGTCGATCACAGAAACGGGGATAGAACCTGCTCCCCCATTCAGAAAGTCATGGTTCTGTCACCGAGCTCAGTATTCTTGTCTTTCTCCCCATCTTCCTGGGTCATCTATTGGATCTGGTGCTCCCAGCGTGTTCTCCTCTACATCAGTGGGGCACAACACAGATTGTGAGACTGTTAAGTTGATCATCTTTGCTCTGTCCGCATCAAAGACAGGATCTCCTGATGTCTACCTATTTCAATTCAACTTCCCTTTCGCATTCCAACATGTCAGTCCTTGGCCTCCTCTACTGTCACAATGTGGTCTCGCTCAGTTTGGAGGAGCAACACCTCAGATTCCATCTGGGTAGCCTCCAACGGTATGAACATTGATTTCTTCCGACTTTGGGTATTCTCTCATCTCTCTCTTCTTATATCTTATTTTATTCCCCTTTCTGGCTCCCCTCTCACCCCTCCTCTGCCCTTCACCTGCTCCATTGCCTCCTTCTGGTTCACCTCCTCCTTCCCTTTCTTCAATGGTCCACTGTCTTCTCAGTCTCCTTTTAGATTCCTTCTTCTTCAGCTCTCTACCTTTTCCACCCATCCCCTCCCAGCTTCTGACTTCTTCCCCCCTCACCTGGTTTCACCTATCACCTGCCAGCATGTACTCTAACCCTTCCCCCACCTGCTTATTCTGGCTTCTGTCCCCTTCCTTTCCAGTCCTGATAAAGGGTCTCGGCCTGAAATATTGACTATTCCCCTCCCCAGATGCTGCCTGACCTGCTGAGTTCCTCCAGCATTTAGAATATGGAACATAGAACACTACAGCACAGTACAGAGGCCCTTTGGCCCACGATGTTGTGCTGACCCTTTGAACAACTGTAAGCTCAATCTAACTCTTCCCTCCTACATAGCTCTCCATTTCCCTATCTTCCATGTGCTTATCAAAAGAGTTTTGTAAATGTCCCCTAATGTATCTGCTTCTACCATCATACCTCTTAGGGCATTCCATGCACCCACCACTCACTGTGTTTATTAAAAACTTACCTCTGACATCTCCTCTGTACTTTCCTCCAAGCACCTGAAAATTATGCCCTCTGTATTAGCTGCTTCCACCCTGAGAAAAACTCTTCAGCTGTCCATTCAATCTATTGTGTGTGTTTTTGTCTCTGTTTCTCCTCATCTTGCTGGATTCATTTGATTGACTCATTTCAGATATAGGGTGAGCTGTCTGCAGAAGTAATTTCTGGTTTTCACCACTCTGCCTGCCTTGCGAAACTCTCGTCTATCCTCAGTTCCATAACCTCTGACCACCCTCCACGGACCTTCACGGTGTGAGGACAGGAACATTGGTAGAGAACTGGGCCATTCAGCCCCTCAAATCTGTCCCTCCATTCAATAAAGTTATATTGTATGCTAACAACAGGAATTCTGCAGATGCTGGAAATTCAAGCAACACACATCAAAGTTGCTGATGAACGCAGCAGGCCAAGCAGCATCTCCAGGAAGAGGCGCAGTCGACGTTTCAGGCCGAGATGCTATCTTGTCCCGCCTAGATCCATTCAACATTTCTCAATCCTTTCCTCCAAAGAACCAATCATTCTCAGATTTGGTAGGATTGAGGCTCAGTTTAATATGTCTTAAGAACATTGTAAATCAGAGCTGAGTATTAATGCAGTTTTTTTAATAGATATTCACCATAGGAATGTAAGCTTCGCAGTCTGAGCCAGAATTTAATTGCCCACCCTTGGTTTTATTTTCCTTCTTTCATTATGTGCCGTGCTGTATGATCATGGTCTTTCCATGACCATGATTGTTCTTATCAAATTTTTCTACAGACGTGGTTTGCCCTTGCCTTTTTCTGGGCAGTATCTTTACAAGACGGGTGACCCCAGCCATTTATCAATGGTTTCCAGAGATTGTCTGCTTGGTGTCAGTGGTTGCATAACTAGGACTTGTGATATGCACCAGCAGCTCATATGACCATCTCCCACCTGCTCACATGACTTCACATGACCCTGATTGGGGGGTGGGTGGGGGGCTAAGCAGGTGCTACACCTTGTCCAACGCGACCTGCAGGCTAGCAGAGGTAAAAAGTGCCTTTGGTAGAGACATATTTCCATCCCTGTACCCAATTATTTTATTTAGAGATACAGCATAGTAACAGGTTGCTCTGGTCCGTGGGAGAATGCTGCCGACTGGCACATTCTCGGCTGCAGGAGTACGTGCTGAGGGACGCACTGAAACTCGGTGCAGCCACCGCAAGGGCCCAGTGGGGAAGGACCACAGTATAGGTTTCTCCACCCATGGGAGTGGGAGGGGTCGCGGGGCGGGGAGTATACCCCTCAACAATGATATGGTAAGCTGAACTACTGGAGTGCCACATGGGTGGCTATAAATACGGATATGTACTGACTATAATGGAAACGTATGTAAAGGATGGAAAGTTATTGAATGGTTTATTGTATATATTTATATTTGAATAAAGTATATTTTAAAATAAAAAAAAACAAGCCCATGCCACCCGGTTACACTCATGTGACCAATTAACTTACCAACCTGTACGTCTTTGGAAAGGAGGATTGAACTGGAGCACCCGGAAGAAAGCCATGCAGTTAGGGGGAGAAAGTAGAATCTCCTTACAGAAAGTGGAGGTGATTGAACCCGGTTCACTGGCACTGTAGGAGTGTTATGTTATCCGCTATGCCACTGTGTCACCCTTGAGAAGCTGGTAGTGAGCCGCCTTCGTGAACCACCGCATTTCTTGAGTAAACCCACAATGCCATCAGGGGACTAATTCCAGGATTTTGACCCAGTAATGGTGATGGTGAAAGAATGGCGATATATTTCCAAGTCAGAACGGTGTGTGGCTCAGAGGTCAACTTTCAGGGTGTGGTGTTCCTAATGCTTTAGTTGGCCTTGGCCTTCCAGCTGGTGGAGGTTATGGGTGTGGGAGCTGCTGTCTAAGGAGCCTTGGTGAGATGCTGCCGTGAATCCTCAGGACACACTGCTGTTACTGTGCATCGGTGCTGGTTGTGGATGGGTTGTTACAATACTGTGCAAAAGTCTTAGGCACCCTGGATTTTCTACATGGTTTCCTTATAAAACCAACCAATTTTCTTATGAAACTGCACAACAGTGCATCTAAGTGAATTAATGCAGTTTTAAAGACAAAGGGTGATGACACCAAATATTGATTTGATTTAGATGATTACTGCTCTCTATAGTATTTTATTAATATTTAGGGAGTACTCCTTTCATTATTTTGAAAGATTTTTGCTTTAATGATTTTTTTTCACATGTGCCTAAGGTTTTTGCATGGTACTGCACGTCTTGTGTGGTGTCAAGCTTCTTCAGTGTTGTTGAAGGCTTGTGTTTTGATCCAAAACTAAAACAGTTCCTTTCCCCCTTCCCCCTTCCACGTACCTATCCAAATGCCTCT